>NC_134083.1:95826927-96134160 GCF_000715075.1 Nicotiana tabacum | reverse complement strand
ACAGAGCGGCCTCCACCTCGGGCTACCTGACCCCTACCTCTAGTTGGCTGAGTGGGTGGTGAAGCAATCGAGTACCCTGTTGTGACATACTTCCATGTATCCTTAGACAATACTTCCTGATATGAATCGCATCCCCGCACTCAAAGCAAACAATCGGCTGGCGTGGCTGCTAAATCTCATATTGACCATGATGGCCTAAATTACCACTATAATAACTATAAATCGGTGGTACACTAATAGGAGTTGAAGGTGCACTAAGTGTTTGCTGCTCAGAACGAGACCCATACACACAATGACTGTTAGAAGTACCATGTGTGACCTGTAGGGTTAAATGTACTGGCATGATGGAATGTCCTCTACCAAAGAAACTCCTACATCCAGATGAGGCATCACTGAATGCTCCAAAATCACGAGGCCTCTTATCAAAGATCGTCTCTCTCACCGGGCCTCCAATGCGCTCAATCCTCCTGGCGATCTCCACTACCCGGGTGAAAGAAATCTCAGTCTCAGCCTCTCTGACCATCTGAAGTTTGATGCCATATGTAAGACCCTCTATGAACCTCCGCAAATAATACAAAAGGTGAGTAGAAATTACTTACCCAAAATCTTGTATGGAAGTCTCATTCGAAAATCACCCCTCTCCAAGTCTAGGGTTCGAAATATGAGAGAATGCACAAAAATCCCGAAATTCTTAATCTTAACCCAGTTGCAGATGTCGCATTTACGACCTTTGACTCGCAATTGTGATCCTCACAACTGCGACCAAAGGCTCGCAAATGCGAAGACCTCACCAGCTGCCAGTCGCAAATGCTGACACACCAACTTTGCAATTGCAAATGTCCTCCCATGAGCCCACTGTCACAAATCCGATGCGATCTCTCGCAAGTGCGAGGTCCCCAACAAGGCCTTCTTGCAAATGCGACCTCCAGTTCGCAATTGTGATGCACCAGAACTAGATATGCCGAAAGCCATAAGAGCTTTGATATCATCCTGGAAACACACGTGCCTCTCGGGGGGGCTTCAAATCATATCAACAAGTCTGAATACTTAATCCAAACTTATCCAAGTTCTCGGAACACCACAACTAATACTAAAATCAAGAATCGACAATCAAATCCTTCTCTTAAGTTCGAGAACTTTCAATTAGCAACCAAGCATCCTATTTAAGCCTAATGAATTCGCTTTCCGACCAAACTATGTACACAGGTTCCAAATGACATAACGAACGTATGTCAAGTTCCGAAATAATTATCCGACTCCGATATAATTAAAGTCAACCCCCTGTCCAACCTATGAACTATCCAAACCTACAAATTATCAATTTTCGACAAATAGAGCTAAAATAATTTAGGGACCTCCATATCCAATTCCGACCTAAGTCTAAAATTACCATACGAACCTATTGAAACAATCAAAATATCAGTCCGAGGTCGTTTACAAAAATATTAAACCTTGGTCAACTCTTACTACTTAAACTTCCAAAATGAGACTAAGTGTCTCAAATCCCTCTAAAACCTCCCCCAAGCTAAACTAACTGCCCCCGCAAGTTACAAAATTACAAACACACATACAAAAAAATATTAAGTAGGGGAGCGGGGCTCAAATACACAAAACAACTGGCCGTGTCATTATAATTTAAGACATAAAGATGCATTACACGTGTGTCATCAAAATAATATATAAACTAGAGCGACACCGAAAGAAATCCTAAATTCAAAAACTAACTTGAAATAATAAATTAAAGAATGCAAAAGTTTTTATTTTTGAGGAAAATGAAACATTAATAAGGAAATGCAAGGGTGGAACCAGCATGGAGAGAAAACTCCTTTTTACTTTGTAGTTTGCACCCTGCGGATAAAGATCTGAAGTGTATTGGTTTCTCGATAGTAAATAACAAAGAGTAAAGATTATGAAATTGGGATAAATAAGAAAAACCCTTTGGTATTTGAGATTTTTAGTTTGAAAATTTTGCGAGTTACTTTGGATGTTTAAGTTTTTTTTTCTTTTTAAAAAAAAAAACTATTAAGCAATTCTAGCTCAAATTTGAAAAAGGTTTTGGACTTTATGCCCCAAATGAACACCCAAAGCATTGGGATTTACGCCTAGGCGAACGCCCGGATTTTAGGGCTTATGTCCCACCATACTCACGCCCCGCCATTACGCCTCAGTGCATTATTTGGTACGCCTCGCTCCAGGGGTCGCTCAAAAAATGCCTTTTAAATTATTGATTAATATCAATCGCTTTGTAAATTGTTCTGCAGCACGTTTTGAACAAAAGAAAATATATTTTGTAATTTCATTAAGAAAAGATAATAACTCTTTTTATTTTATTTTTTTAAAAGGGAAGTCTCTCCAGCATTGTTGATGTGATAATTTGCTTCGGATCAATCTTGGCATTGAGTTGATTTAAAAATAATGTAAAGCTTTCACTTCTCACTTGACTTTAACTATTCTGTTCCGGTTACTAGAACAGCTTCTTGTAACGGAATAACCTAAATGCATCTCATAAGTCTAGCTGGCGATTTAATGAACTTACCATGATATTCATTCAGAATATCTATTAACTTTCCTTTGCTTATTAATCCATTATATCTTAAGAAATCTCTTAGGTGTAATAGAAACCAAATTTTCTTATCATATTCTTCTAAATGCAAGACTACTAAGGTAATAAATTAATGAATGAATAATTATTTGAAAGCATGAAGGAAATTGGAGGTGTATATAAAGGCAAGTGACGAAGAAAGTAAAAAAGAAACCAAATAAATAAATGGCTTCAATATCTAGTTTCGGAATAGCCTTTGTATTAGGCCTTATTCTTGGGTGCAGTAGTGCAGAGGATAAGCTCTTCAATGTCCAATCCTATGGTGCTAAAGCAGATGGAATGACAGATAATAGTAAGGTGAGAACCAGCCATTTTAAATTTACATGTGCCTATCGTATTAATTCTTGCACAAATTCTAGACGGATGAAAATTATTGACAAACTCATACCGTCACACGAGTAAAACTATATCTTAGCACACTTCCTTTCAGATTTGGCATAAAAAAAATATTATAATTCCCAAATAGACAAGTTTTTCCTTATGTGTAATGTCAGCTTATGTTTCATATGAATGTTTTATGTTTGTATGTGCGCAAATAGTAGGATTAGATCATTATTTCAATAGAATGTGCGGTTATATTTTATTACACAAAAAACAATAGAATTAAAGCTTAATTAAGAGGTGAATTTTCCACTTGAAGAGTTAAGTATTGTGTTTTGTTGCACAAAATTTTACAGAAATGAGTTTTACTTCATATCTAAAATCATATGGAATGTATGTGTAACATGCTGAAATATGAGGTATAAGACAAGAAAAGGTTGCTTAAATAGTAAGCACCCTTCACTTCCAACCGTGAATTGTGGAGCAAAGTGAAAAGCCTTTTGGGAGGGATAAAAAAAGGAAATCGGTATACATGTCCTAAAAATAAGAAAAGAAAAAGATGATATTGTTATTGAGAAGTCATTATTACATGTCTAACATTACCCTTTTTGCCATGACTACATATAATTGCCATTGTATATATGAAAATTCAGTATCTAAATTATCTAATTAAGTCCCTGTCTTTTATTTATTGGTTTATTTTGGAAGGCATTCTTGAGTACTTGGAAGGATGCATGCCAATGGAGTGGAACAGCCAAATTCTTGATACCTTCAGGGGAATACTTGGTATATGCTGCAAATTTTATTGGACCATGCAGTGGATCCATAACCTTCCAAATCCAAGGGGTTGTTAAAGCTCCAACAGATCCTTCTCTATTCTGCAATTCGACTTGGATTTCCTTTCAATATGTGAATGGCTTAGAGATTGAAGGAGGCGGAACTTTAGATGGACAAGGGGCTTCAGCTTGGCCTTATTTTGATACTTCCAAGAATTCTAACTGCCCAGCCCTTCCTATCGTAAGTTTAATTTTGTATAAATTTTATGTTATTTGTCATTCTTGTCTAATTTATTCTGATATATTTTTATTTTTAATAAACTTATTTGTATATTTATCATATCGTTAATTTGACTAAATTCAGTTTTGCCGTAAAAGTGCATTTACGATATTACTCAATCATAGAAGTATAGCTATTCAAAAATTAGTGACAATACAAAATATCTTTCACCATTTACGTGGTTACTGAATACTTCTTGTTGTGATTATAATGTAAAGTTATTAAAAACTTAATATTGTCTTTCTATGCCTTATTTTTTAAAACTTGAGCCAGACACTGAAATTAGATTCTATCAAAAATGCGGCGGTGCACGACATACACTCAATCAATAGCAAGAGTTTCCATTATGGCGTCTTTATGTGCAATAACGTGACATTTAGTCATGTTAACCTAACCGCACCAGGCGACAGCCCTAACACCGACGGCATTCACATGAGCGTCTCCACCAACATTCAAGTTTTGGATTCCAACATTGGCACCGGAGACGATTGTATATCTATGATCAATGGCAGCCAAAGCATCAACATTTCAGGAATAACTTGTGGCCCTGGCCATGGAATAAGCATCGGAAGCTTAGGGAAAATACAAAATGAAGTCGTCACAGACGTACACGTCAAAAATTGCACTCTCATTGCTACTCAAAATGGCGCCAGGATTAAGACTTGGGCACCATCGGAGTCTGGTAGTGCCACAAGTATAAATTTTGAGGATATTTTCATGGATAATGTTAGAAATCCTATCATTATTGATCAGCATTATTGTTCATCGCCTCCTTGCAGCAGTCAGGTACTTGCATTGTCCTTTTCTCCATCTTTAAATTTAACATGTTTGGTATGTCGAAAGTCATGTTCAATTAAAAATAGTTTGACAGAAATTATTTTCCGGAATAATATTTACATGTCTTTTGTTGATAAGCACGAAGCATTATCCAAAATATTTACATATTAAAACTAATAATATATTAACATATCAAAAAATATTTCAATGAAATTCTTGAGTACAAAAGTTTAATAATAAAATCTAAGTATCTAGAGCAAATATTATAACTTAAAGTTTAAAATAGTTATAAAAAGAATTACTTCCGCCCACGAGTGACGGAAATCCTTTTCTCCCTTTTGATGAAAAATGTTTTCTTGGATCAAAAACATATTTTTAGTATTCCAAACATACAAAAAGAAAAATAGACTATCTCATGAAAAATATTTTTCTACATAATATCTTACGTCATATCAAACACGAAAATGTTCAGTTGTATATTATTTATATCACACGATGGCAATACTCTCCTTTGTTTCGTAGGCGAGCTCAGTGCAAATCAAAGACGTGACATTCAATAACATAAGAGGAACTTCAAGTTCAATGGCAGCTGTTACTTTGAATTGCAGTGCTTCATTTCCTTGCCAGGGAATCAACCTTAGTGAAATCAATTTGGTATACAATGGAGCTGGTGGACCCGCTGTCTCGTCGTGTGATAATGCCCACGGGACTGCCACCGGCATGGAGTTGCCTCCAAGTTGTTTAAAATCGTCTCTTGATTCATGAAGTTAGGGATATTAGAATTTTGAAATATATAGCATATTCACAAAGCAAATGCTCCATTATTGTTTTAGTCTGAGAAAATGAATAAAAAATTCAATGAAGGAAAATTATTGTATTAAATCTTTGAAAGCTCTCTGTAATTCTTCTCACAATTGTCCACACATAAAATAAGCTACTAATACCCATATTTATAATAATATGAAACATATTTCAACTAGAAACAAGAAAGCATATTCCTATATTAATTCTAACTACAATTCATATTTAGACATGAATTAAATAAACTAGCAAATATCAAATCCTAAAAAAATATATTTTCCTACTACAACTCTAAATTAGTTTTCCAACATTCTCTCATAATTCGAAGATGTATACGACTTTTGTTGTATTGGAGCACTTCTCTCCAATCTTCTACTTTTGTTGAAGCATGTGTCTCCAACCCTTATTGATATACTTTGCCACCAACAACCAATTTTGTTGAAACACCTGTCTTCAACATCCCTTGATGCACTTTGTCACCAACACTCAATTTTGTTGAAGCACTTGTCTTCAACTCCCCTTAGTGTACTTTGTCACCAACAACCAGTTTTTTTGAAGCGCTTGTCTTTAACTCTCGTTGATGCACTTTGTCATCAACACCTAATTTTGTTGAAGCACGTGTCTTCAACTCCCATTGATGCACTTTATCCCCAAAACCCAATTTTGTTGAAGCACATGTCTTCAGCTATCGTTGATGGCCTTTGTCACTGACACCCGATGTAGCAACCCCTTTGGGAGGATGCTACTAACGAAATAAATCTAATTTACTACTTACAACATTAAGAAGATATTAGTAAAAAAAAATCAGAATAATCTAATAGTGGAAATAGACCCACGCGATAAGGTTCAAAGTGCAATATTTTTTATTTTTTTGAAAATATACTTCATAATTTTCTTTTTGAAAATAAAATACAGTGTCAAAATATAAACATACGGTGATATAACCCTTCTTGAATAATCAACACGTTAAAACAACTTTCTAACAAAATTATACTTTCATTCAACATCACTACAAGTTTGTATTGTACATAAATTTTAAACTATCAGGTATGAAAAAGGAAAACTAGCTTTCTCCTTCGTACATATTTACAAGGCAAAGTGTAAATACAGCATATTGCAAGACTTGAGTCATTAACATACCCTAAAATAGCAAAACAAATTATCAAATTCAAGTTACAGAATTTTGGTTTTAAGATCCAACAAGCCTCCAAATAACATATATATGTGTGACATATATATATCATGCACATGTCCCAAAACTATACAAAACCAAGGGGCATATGCAAATGTGATCTCCATGAGTGCTCCCAAAAATACTACTTCATAAGGCCGTCTTCAAATTTCATCATGTGCATTACCTACGATAGAAAATAACTATCGCTAAGCATAAAGCTTAGTGGCATATAAACTTTGGTCTTGGAGCCATTAAATTCTCTAATTTCCCTTTTCAGTCACAGGTAGCTCAAATTTGACATAATTTAAAACAAGTGAACAAATATATCAAAAGTATTAAATATATAACCTTGAAGTGTTTCCAAATATCAATAACAATATTCTAGAGTCGAAAAAGTGTATACTATCAATTCAAGAGAGTTTGCCAAATATCTATTTTTTCGCCCAATATGTACGTCATGCCATCACACTAAGCATAATCAGATATCAAGATGGATCGAAGGCCCAAATCAAGTGGGGTAAAAATCCAATAGTTAAGAGAATCAAGAACCATATTAAAAATGGCTTCCTAATTCGTACTTAACACAGACAAGTTCCATAATTTAAGACGAACTACAAATCCAAAGTCAAGATGTCAAAAGATCCAAATCAAGAGGCATGCCAAGATGAGTGACAAAGTCACTGCCACAAGAAGGGCAAAGTCCCAACAAGAATGTAAAATGGTCAAGAAAATTCGTACGAGTGGGCGATTTAGCGAATATCTTACAATACTTGATATAATACAAATACCACGATATAAATTAAAGAAAAAATAAATAAAATCTCAAGTTATTTCAAACCATTCCAGCACATAAAAATAGTACAAAGTTTATACACAAACCTTGGTGTTTTACCACAAAACAGTTCAATCACAACTTGAGGACAATTGAATCGTCTACGCCATAGACAAACCAAATCTGTCAACTTTCTTAAACAGTTCCCCTTAAATTTTACAAGGGTATATATACCTTAAATACATAATCAAATATCTATATAAGTTCAGTGATTTAACATGTCAAACTAAACATGATATTGCTGAAAATTACCCAAAATATTTGAAACAGAAATTCTGGACAGTATCACTGTCTTGTGTTGTGACTCAGTTTTGAAGATGAAAAAGGACAAACTAGACTGTATGGTCTTAGCGTTTCATAACATCTTGAATCACCCCAATATCAGTTTCGTACAAAGAGTTATGCTAAAATTACTAACAGTAGTACAGAGAGTATTTTTAAAACTGAAAATCTGGGCAGCACCTGCTCTGTCCTTTATGATCCCTTCTCAGGTAAATGCAGGCAAAACTAAATTTTGGTTACTGAATAAGAGTTATAGATCTATGTAATAGCTTTCTATAAAGTCTTAGATCAATTAAAACGAAGCTCTATACAAAATATATTAAGAAAACACTAATAGTTGTCCAGTGTAAAAACGGGTTTAGTAACTTACCACAAAAGAGAGGAGCAACTTGAGTTTCACCAAGAACGAGTTTTGCTGGTTGGTTTACTGAATATTTATGATGGTTTTCATGAAATTTTTCAGGTGATAAGAAGGAGAGAGGGTATGGGTTTTCTTTGTCTTGAAAGAATGAAATATGAGAGGAGGTTATTGGAAAGCAAGTCAACCAAAGTAATTGTCACGACCCAAAATCCAACTAGTCGTGATGGCACCTAACTCAACCCGCTAGGTAAGACAACTTTCAATTATCCAATTTCAATAATAATTTTAAAGCAATTTAAGTAAATAAAGATCTTAATCTTATACATTTCCCAAGAACTAGTAGCACAAATCATTAGCTTCTAAGAATAGAATTTACAAAGCTGGTATGAAGTAAATACATCATCTCTTTGAAAAGTACAAAAATAGAGTTTTATGAATCTAAGGCTACCATGAACAAGAGGAACTTACAACCAGAACGTAGGTACATCTTCAAATCCGGCAACCATCGAGCATAGCAACAACATCAGTCAATATCTGCACGCAATGTGCATAAGTATAGTATCAGTATAACCGACCTCATGTACTGAGTAAGTAACAAACCTAGCCTTGGGTTGAAAGTAGTGACGAGCTTTTACTAAGGTTGGGTCCCAAACTAATAGTCCACAACAATCCATAACAACGTAAAGCAAATAATACCAGAAGTAACTCAGAGATAAAATACTCAGCTAAATCATAATTTAAAAAATAATAGTTCTTCCTTTCAAGTACATCAGTGAAAACTCTAATCGTTTACCGAAGTTGCCAAAAATATGAATAAGTTTGAAAACAATAACTTTTCCCAAAATCTTTTCAATAATAACTTAGATGTTTCATTTTCTTTCTAGATAACCCGTGTAAACAAGTGCATCACTATGCCCATCTGTCAACATGTATGAGAAATCATGAATGATGTGATACTGTACAGCACGAGAAAAGATACATCTCTATGTCTGTATGTCATGTGTGCATGTCAATACGATGCAACTCAGTGATAAAATCATATGCATACTCTCAAAGTATCATTTCACTTAGTCCTCCCAGTCACTCAGTCCTCTCAGTCCTCACAGTCACTCAGTCCTCCCAATCGCTTGGCACTCGCACTCAGTAGGTACCTGCGTTCACTGGGGGTGTGTACAGACTCCGGAGGGGCTCCTTCAGCTCAAGCGCTATAATATACACAGACAACTCACGTGCTACACAGACAACTCACGTGCTATAATAATATATGGATCCGCACGGACAACTCACGTACTGCACGGACAACTCACGTGCTATAATAATATCCGGATCCGCACAGACAACTCACGTGCTATAATAAAGCCTATAAGGCCTGCTGCAGGAGGGAAGCCCCGATCCACATAATAATCCTCACAATCAGGCCCTCGGCGTCACTCAGTCATCAATCTCTCCAGTCTTTCTCTCATGGGCTCACAATGTCATGAAAATAGCCCAAAAATGATAATATGATGTATCAATAAATAATAACAGAGACTGAGATATGATATGTAATGACATGAATATGATCGAGTATGAATTTTCAATTTAAAATAAATAATTCACAGCAATATGACCTATGTGGGTCCCAATAATACTGGAACATAGCCTCAACATGATTTTTAATATGCTTTCAGCTCAATTTCTTTAACACATAAAACTGCATGGAAAATGCCAAGATTATTTAACTACAAAATTCCACAGAAATAATTATGTCACAATTTCTATAGTGCACGCCCACACGCCCATCACGTGGCATATGTGTCACCTCCCAACAATTCACAAAATACATATATTCAGGGTTCATACCCTCAGCTCCAAGATTAGAAGAGTTACTTACGTCGAACAAGCCAAATCCAATGTCGAGCAAGCTAAGCAATGCTCCAAAAATTTCATTATGCGTGTATCAACTTCCAAACTGCTCTAGTCACAATTAATTTGATTCAACCCACAAAAATTATAGGAATTAATTTCATATCAAAATACTAATAATTTCCAAAAAATCCAAAATTACGCCCCAAAAATACCCGTGGGGCCCATGTCTCGGAATCTGACGAAACTCACAAAATACGACAACCCATCAAATTACAAATTCAACCATACTAGTTTCACTCAAATCCGACTTCGAAAAGGTATTAAAAACTCGAAAAATTCGTTTTGTGACATTATAAAAATTTCCTTCGATTTCTCTTCATGATTCGATAATCTTATACCAAAAATGAAGAGTAATTCATGAAATATAAACACAAGGGAGTCAAGAACACTTACCCCAAGATGTGTGGAAACATTCCTCTCCAAAATTGCCCAAATCGAGCTCCAAAATTCGAAAAATGGGTGAAAAATCACGAACCCTCGAACTTAAGGGGTTCTGTCCAGTTAATCCGCATCTGCGGACAATATTTGTGCACCTGCGCCTCCGCTTGTGCGAGCAAAACGTCGCATTTGCGGACTTCACTCGCCTTCCCAGTTTGTGCATCTGCGAGGACACCATCGCATTTGCGAGGCCTCATCTGCGGGAAAGACATCGCAGATGCGAAAATCCTCAGCTTCCAGCCATCTCGCTCCTACGCCTAAGTCGTCGCACCTGTGAGTCCATTTCCGCAGGTGCGAAAACATCAGAACCAGCATACCTCCAGAAATTCTTCAACTTCGAACCTTGGTCCGTTAACCACCTGAACTCAACCCGAGGTCCCCGAGACCTCAACCAAAATACCAACAAGTGTTATATCCCAATACAAACTTAGTTTACCTCTCAAATCACCTCAAACAACTTCAAAAATACGAACTACACACGGATTCAAGCCTAATGAATTTTGAAATTTCCAAATTCTACAAACGCCGCCGAAACCGATCAAATCACGCCCGATTGACCTCAAATTTTGTACACAAGTCACATTTCATATTACGGACCTATTCCAATTTCTAGAATCGGATTCCGACCCTGATATCAAAAAGTCAACCCCTCGGTCAAACTTCCCAAAAATTCAACTTTCGCCATTTCAAGCTTAATTCCACTACGGACCTCCAAATACTTTTTCGGACATGCTCCTAAGTCCAAAATCACTATACAGAGATATTGGAATCATCATAATTGAATTCCGAGGTCATTTACACATAAGTGAATATCCGGTGAACTTTTTCAACTTAAGTTTTCAATAATGAGACTAAGTGTCTCATTGCACTCCGAAATCCTTTCGGACCCGAACCAACTAACCTGATAAGTCATAAATCAATTGTAAAGCATAAATTGAGTAGTCAATGGGGGAAGAATTTGAGACAGCACTATTGGTGGAGGCGGATGAAGAAGGATATAGTTGGGTTTGTGGATCGGTGTCTCAACTGTCAGCAGGTTAAGTATGAACATTAGAGATCGGGTGGCTTGCTTCAGAGGTTAAAGATCCGAGAGTGGAACTGGGAGCGGATCACCATGATCTTCATAGTTGGGCTCCCACGGACTTCGAGGAAGTTCGATGCTATTAGGGTTATTGTGGATTGACTGACCAAGCACGCGTACTTCATTCCAGTTGGAACTACTTACACTTTAGAGCGGTTGGCTGAGATTTATATCCGAGAGGTTTTTCGCCTGCATGGTATTCCAGTTTCTATCATTTTAGATAGTGGCACTCAGTTTACATCGCAGTTTTGGAGGGCCGTGCAGCGAGAGTTGGGTACTCAGGTTGAGTTGAGCACATCTTTTCACCCTCAAACGGACGGGCAGTCCGAGCGCACTATTTAGATATTGGAGGACATGTTGTGCGCTTGTTTCATTGACTTTGGGGGTTCATGGGATCAGTTCTTGCCGCTCGCGGAGTTTGCATATAACAACAGTTACCAGTCGACTATTCAGATGGCTCCGTACGAGGCTTTATATGGGAGAAGGTGTAGATCTCCGATAGGATGGTTTGAGTCGGGTGAGGCTAGGCTCTTGGGTACAGACTTGGTCCAAGATGCATTAGATAAGGCAAAATAGATTCAGGAGCGGCTTCGCATGGCCCAGTCTAGGCAGAAGAGCTACGCGGACAGGAAGGTCTGTGATGTGTCGTTTATGGTTGGGGAGAAGGTTTTGCTGAAGGTATCACCCATGAAAGGTTTTATGAGGTTTGGGAAGAGGGGCAAGTTGAGGCCCCGGTTCATTGGGCCTTTTGAGGTGCTTCAGACTATAGAGGAGATGGCTTATAAGCTTGCCTTACCACCCAGCTTGTCGAGCGTGCATCCAGTGTTTCATGTTTCCATGCTCCAGAATTATGTTGGCGATCCGTCCCATGTTTTGGACTTCTGAACGGTTTAGTTGGAGTGTGATATGACTTATGATGTGGAGCCGGTGGCCATTGTGGATCGGCAGGTTCGGAAGTTGAGGTCAAAGGACATATCTTCGGTGAAGGTGCAGTGGAGAGGTCAGCCTGTAGAGGAGGCCATCTGGGAAACCGAGTGGGATATACGGAGCAGATATCCACACCTATTTGAGACTCCAGGTATGTTTCTAGACCCATTCGAGGACGAACGTTTGTTTAAGAGGGGGAGGATGTAACGACCCGGCCGGTCGTTTCGAGAGTTATAGCCCCATTTCCCCCATTTCTACTTCCTTTTATGCTTTTCAGCTATATTATGATATACCATATTAGTCGGTTTGGTTCCGGAGAGGTTTCGGAGTTGATTGAGACACTTAGTTTCAAATGTAGAAGCTTAAGTTGGAAAAGTCAAAAGGACTGAGTAAGGCTGAAGGCCTGGTTGTGAGATATTATTCTATGGTACGTGAGTTGTCCGTGTGGATCCTTATATTTATACTAGGGCATATGAGTTATCCGTACAGCACGTGAGTTGTCCGTGCGGATCCAGATATTTATACTATGGCACATGAGATGTTCGTGTAACACGTGAGTTGTCCATGCAGATTATAGCGGTTGGGCTGTTGGAGCCCCTCATGTGGCTGAACACCCCCAGTGAGCGCAGGTACCTATTGAGCGTGTGCATTGAGGGCTGAGAGTTGAGTGTCGAGTTATTTAGGGTTTGAGTGACAGTGTCTGTGAGGTTTCATCTATTTCACTTTGTTGCTGCATTTAGCTTAAAATTGTCTCGCTAGAATTGCCAATTATGCAACTGATCTTTTACTCATATTTACTCTTCACTTTAAAAATTATCAACTGAATTGTTCTGTATAGCTTGTCACTACTTCTCAGTTCCTTATTTATTTTTGTTACTTGTTGAGTTGATTGTACTCATGCTATACCCTGCACTTCATGTGCATATCCATGTGTGTTTGATAACGGAGGTCATTGAGTTCGAGCGCGATCGAGTTTCGAAGACTACGAGGTAGTTGCCGGCGTCCGCAGAACCTTGTCTCTCCTTCTATATTTCTTTCTGTCTTGTATTGATACTTAGACACTGGTTGTATTAGTTTGGTTATCTAGATGCTCATGACTTAGTGACACCCCAATGTTTGGGGTTAGTTTCCGCATTTTGATTCTATATTGAGTTCAACTTTGGTTTTTATGAAATATTTCTGATATGAAAAAATTTTAAACTACCTTTTCTATTGAATTAGTAGAGTATTTTGGGAACGCCGGCTTGCCTATTACTATCGATAGGTGCCATCACGACATGTTAGATTTTGGGTTGTGACAAGTTGGTGTCAGAGCTTCTTAAGGACTATGATATCACTATTTTGTACCATCTGGGGAAGGCCAATGTGGTGGCTGATGCTTTGAGTCGTCGGGCGGAGAGTTTGGGGAGTTTAGCTATCTCCCAGAAGTAGAGAGACCCATGGCATTAGATGTCCAGGCCTTAGCGGGCCAGCTTGTCAGATTGAATATTTCGGAGCCGAGGCGGGTATTGGCATGTGTGGTCTCCAGGCCTTCTCTTTATGACCGTGTCAGGGAGCATATGTATGATGACCCGCACTTGCTCGTTCTTCAGGACAGGGTTCAGTGAGGTGATGCCAGAGATGTGACTATTGGTGATGATGGCGTGTTGAGGATGCAAGACCGGATATATGTGCCCAATGTAGATGGGCACCGTGAGTTGATTCTTGAGGAGGCCCACAGCTCGCGGTATTCCATCCATCCGGGTGCCGTGAAGATGTACCAGGAATTGAGATAGCACTATTGGTGGAGGCGGATGAAGAAGGATTTAGTTAGGTTTGTGGCTCGATGTCTCAACTGTCAGCAGGTTAAGTATGAACATCAGAGACCGGGTGGCTTGCTTCAGAGGTTAAAGATCCGAGAGTGGAACTGGGAGCGGATCACCATGATCTTCGTAGTTGGGCTCCCACGGACTTCGAGGAAGTTCGATGCTATTAGGGTTATTGTGGATTGACTGACCAAGCCCGCGCACTTCATTCCAGTTGGAACTACTTACACTTTAGAGCGGTTGGCTGAGATTTATATCCGAGAGGTTTTTCGCCTGCATGGTATTCCAGTTTCCTCATTTCAGATAGAGGTACTCAGTTTTCATCGTAGTTTTGGAGGGCCGTGCAGCGAGAGTTGGGTACTCAGGTTGAGTTGAGCAGAGCTTTTCACCCTCAGACAGATGGGCAGTCCGAGTGCACTATTCAGATATTGGAGGACATGTTGTGCGCTTGTGTCATTGACTTTGGGGGTTCATGGGACCAGTTCTTGCTGCTTGCGGAGTTTGCATATAAAAACAGTTATCAGTCGAGTATTCAGATAGCTCCGTACGAGACTTTGTATGGGAGGAGTTGTAGATCTCCGGTAGGATGGTTTGAGCCGGGTGAGGATAGGCTCTTGGGTACAGACTTGGTCTAGTATGCATTAGATAAGGCGAAATTGATTCAGGAGCGGATTCACACGGCACAGTCTAGGCAGAGGAGCTACGCGGACAGGAAGGTCTGTGATGTGTCGTTTATGGTTGGGGAGAAGGTTTTTCTAAAGGTATCACCCATTAAGGGTGTTATGAGGTTTGGGAAGAGGGGCAAGTTGATCCCCCGGTTTATTGGGCCTTTTGAGGTGCTTCAGAGGATAGGGGAGGTGGCTTATAAGCTTGCCTTGCCACCCAGCTTGTCGAGCGTGCATCCAGTGTTTCATGTTTCTATGCTCCGAATTTATGTTGGCGGTCCGTCCCATGCTTATGACTTTAGCACGGTTCAGTTGGAGGGTGATATGACTTATGATGTGGAGCGGGTGGCCATTTTGGATCGGCAGGTTCGGATGTTGAGTTCAAAGGACATAACTTCGGTGAAGGTGCAATGGAGATGTCATCATGTAGAGGAGGTCACCTGGGAGACCGAGCGGGAGATGCGGAGTAGATATCCACACCTATTTGAGTCTCCAGGTATATTTCTAGACCCATTCGAGGATGAACTTTTATTTAAGAGGGGGAGGATGTAACGACCCGGCCGGTCATTTCGAGAGTTATAGCCCCGTTTCTCCCATTCCTGCTTCCTTTTGTGCTTTTCAGCTATATTATGATATACCGGGTTAGTTGGTTCGGGTCCAGAGTGGTTTCGGAGTGGATTGAGACACTTAGTCTCTAAAGTAGAAGCTTAAGTTGGAAAAGCCAACCGAATGTTGAATTATATGTAAACGATCTCGGATTTTAATTTTTATGGTTCTGTTAGCTCCGTTATGTGAATTTGAAATTAGGAGTACGCCCGGAATGTGATTTGGAGGTCCGTAGTGGAATTAGGCTTGAATTAGCGAAAGTTGGAAATTTGGTGCTTTCGGTCGGCAGTGAAAAATTTGATATCGGGGTCATAATGGATTTACGGAACTTGGAATAGGTTTGTGGTGTCATTTTTGATGTGTGTGTAATATTTGAGGTCATTCGGACGTGGTTTGGTATCATTTGCAGAATTTGGGAAGTTAGAAGTTCTTAGGCTTGAATCCGAGGGTAATTTGTCGTTTTGATGCTGTTTTAAGTGATTTGATGATTTGTCTAAGTTTTTATGTTGATATATGACTTGTTGGTATGTTTGGTTGAGGTCCCGAGGGGCTCGGGGTGAGTCCGGGTGGTTAACGGATTGTTTAAAGTTGGAAAAATGCAGCTGAAGCTGCTGCTACTGGTATTTCCGCACATGCGGAGGGGGGAGCGTAGGTGCGAGGTCGCTGGTGCACTTGGTGAACCACAGATGCGGACATGGAGGACCTGGTCTTGAATCGCAGGTGCGAGGTCTTTTCCGCACCTGCGAGGTTGCAGAAGCGGATAGGGAGCGCAGGTGCGGAGATGCGCACTTAAGTGATTGTCTGCAGATGCGGAAATTTATGCGCAAAGGCGGCTCTGCAGGTGCGCATTTTTGAGCCGCAGGTGCGAAAACCTGGGCAGAACCTATAGATAGGGAACTTTAGGATTTTTTGTCATTTCCATCCTTTTCAATTCAGACTTTGGAGCTTTTGGGGTGAGTTTTGAAGGTGATTCAAGGATATTCACTGAGGCAAGTTGCTTAAGCTCTATTATCATTAGAGAGTAATTTGGGGATTTGAGGAACCAAATGAGGTCGAATTTTGATGAATTTAGTATGGGTAGACTCATGAGTGAATAGGCTTTCGGGCTTTGCGACTTTTGTCAGATTTTGAGATGTGGGACCGGGGGCCGGGTTTGAGTGAATTTTGGGATTTCGCCTATAAGTTGGTATTTTCCTTGTGGGATTCATTTCTTTAGCTCATATTGATCGTATTTTATTGCTTGTGGCCAGATTCGGGTCATTTGGAGGCCAGTTTGAGAGGAAAGGGCATTTCGGAGTAGGAGTTCTACGCTGTTGAGGTAAGTAACAGTTTTAAATTTGGTCTTGAGGGTATGAAACCCGGAGTTGGTATAATGTGACTGTTTGGAGGTGGCACCCATGCTAGGTGATGGGCGTGTGGATGTACGCCGTGAGGGATTGAGACTTGGTTCATCCCGGGAGACTGTGAAGTCTAATAGCCTTTATTTGTGTTTATATGCATTCCTATCTACTAGAACTTGACTGTCTTTCATGTTAGAGATCATGCTTAGGCTATATTCCTCCTCATGGTAGTTATATTCATTCATAGTGATTCTTGTACATGTTTATCTCAGTCTCTGTTATTTTTCCCTGATGATATACTGTAACACTTTGATTTGGGTTATTTTTCCTTTCTTTATTGAGACCTATGAGACTAGAGAGGTTCATGACTGAGTAAGGCCGAAGGCCTGGTTGTGAGGTATTATTCTATGGTACGTGAGTTGTCCGTGCGGATCCTTATATTTATACTAGGGCACATGAGTTGTCCGTGCAGCACGTGGGTTGTCCATGCGGATCCAGATATTTATACTATGGCACGTGAGTTTTCCGTGCAGATTATAGCGCTTGGGCTGTAGGAGCCACTCGTGAGTCTGAACACCCCCAGTGAGCGCAGGTATCTATTGAGCGTGTGCATTGCGGGCTAAGAGTTGAGTGTCGAGTTATTGAGGGTTTGAGTGAGAGTGTTTGTGAGGTTTTATCTATTTCACTTTGTTGATGTATTTAGCTGATAATTGTCTGGCTGGAATTGGTAATTATGCAACTGATCTTTAATTCATGTTTACTTTTAACTGTGAAAATTATCAACTGAATTGTTATGTATAGCTCGTCACTACTTCTCAATTACTTATTTATTTTTGTTACTTACTGAGTTGGTTGTACTCATGCTATACCCTGCACTTCATATGCAGATCCAGGTATGTTTGATCATGTAGGTCGTTAAGTTCGGGAGCGATCGAGTACCAGAGACTATGAGGTAGCTGCCGGCGTACGCAGTACCTTGTCACTCCTTCTATATTTCTTTATGTCTTGTATTGATACTTAGACACTAGTTGTATTAGTTTGATTATCTAGATTCTCATGACTTAGTGACACCTCGATGTTTAGGGCTAGTTTCCGCATTTTGATTCTATATTGAGTTCAACTTTGGTTTTTATGAAAAATTTCTGATATGAAAAAGTTCTAAACTACCTTTTCTATTGAAACTGGAGTATTTTGGGAACGTCGGCTTGCCTAGTATCACCGATAGGCACCCTCACGACATGGTAAGTTTTGGGTCGTGACATATACCTTGCTTGAGCTTTCCTTAGATTACTAAAATATTCCAGATATCCTAGAAACTTCAATCTATTTAGAAACATAACAAAATTGAACACAAATTAGGAAAATATTCATGGTTTCAGCTCATTTGTGCATTTTATCAAACACTATGTGTGCAAATATGACTACAAGGCTCTTCTACAAGATTTCCTTCATTCCACAAGATTTATTTCACTTCGCATCCCAATCTTTACCCTTTTGGGCTCAACAATCATCCCACAAACCTTATTGGTACCTACATGTATACATAATACTCTAACACCCAAGAATCATACTCCCAATCACCCATCTTTTACCCCAAACTCGAAATTGAAGACTAGGGTTAGATCCTTATCTCTTGAGTGTAGATCTTGTGAGATTTTCTTGTTGGATTTCAAAGCTTGGACAAGATCTTGATGAGCCAAGCACTTGATCTTCTTCCTTTCTCTAGAACACCCTCACTTCTCTCTAAAAATGTCAGATTTTTTCCTTCAAAATGAGCCCAAAAGGCTACTTATCAAAATGGGGTCGGGTTATAAAAATAGGAAAATGGACCCTCCGAACTCAGGTCTGCAGTCGCAGAATAGACCGCATAATGGGTATGCGGTCCGCATAGTGGACCGCAAAACTGATGCGTAGAACTGGGCTACACTGGTCAGGTCTTCGACCATTCTGTGGTCTGCAGACAACTTGTACGGTTGCAGAATGATTCTGCGGTCGCAGAATTGGCCGCAGAATCACATTTTGCCAGCCTTTGATAATTTGGTCATAACATCTTGTAGGAGTGTCCAAATGACGAACGGTTTGATGAGTTGGAAACTACACTCAAAGGGCTTTAATTGTCTAGGTATATCACAACATAGGTAGTTATATTTTGGTATCAGCATTCGTTTTAAATAGGATCTTGTGCGAATTGAGACATCATTTCCACTTAATGTATCCAATCTATTCCACTCAAATTCTTGCCATTCACAAAACTTCTTAGTATGTTCCAACACACCTTAAACATATATTTTCATTTCAAAATAATGTGGTTCTATCCCATGGGTCTCCTTAAATACTCTAACACATTATTCCCAAATACCGTTGGCACACATTAAAATCTTAAATTATTAGAAAATTTTAACGGGGGCTTACATTTTCCCCCGCTTAGGGTTATTCATCCTCGAATGAGGGTTAAAGTCTGCCATAGACATCTAATGTGACTTAAATCTTTATATTCACACCAAAAGCTCCAAAATTTGGCTAACTCCCCAAATTTACAGAAATTTCGCCAGAGTCTCCCATGTAATTGGGGCATATCCACCTGCCAGAGAATCTTAGAAATCAATCCTAAACAACATATAGATAACACCATATTGCACCATATACATGAAATCAACAACCATGACTCTCGAAGCCAACTGTATGACCTTGCTTACCTTGGTCGTATCCTTGACTTTTCCTTCCTCCATGATGAGGACAATTGGGAACCTCACGGATTAAGCCTATTATGTGCATCATTCCTTAAATCCTTAGGCCTTTCTCATTTCGTAGCACGGTGTGCAAACAATCCTTGATATTAACAAGGGAACTCCGAGACTAACTCAGAACCTTAACGCACGATCGAGGATAGAAAAAGAGAAACATTTCCTAAATGTCGTTGTAGCCTCTCTATTATAAGTGTGGCTGGAAACACAGCAATAAGAAGGACTCTACTGACACAGATCCATGACACCTTAGGGCTCTTAAACCGTGCTCTGATACAAAGTTTGTCACGCCCCGAACTCGGGGAGCGCGACCGGCACTCAACCGAGTGGAACCAGTCGAGCAAGCCTACGTTACATCAACCTCTCATCATAACTCATGCATGATTTATCAAAACATAATTAGATATTGACTTTAATATTGAATATATTTGGCTCAATGGCCCATAATTGTTTTGTTTCTATCATGATGGGTACCACAAAACCCATATGCTACTCTGTCACTCTCCCACTTTGGTCAAACCCTCTCTTTAAGCAACTACTCGACATCTGTTTCTCACACTTGGCCTTCTAGAATTTTAACCACCACAAGACACCTTCCACATGTCCTTCCTCATCCTCCGCTTCCCAGTTGTTGCCTTAACTCAAAATTCATTTCTGTAGCACCCGAACCAACAGATCATCGCTAACTCTAGACCTCCACGAAGATCATCTTCCTTGAGCCATCAACATTAGGATTACCTATTCGATTCTGAACCACAGCATACTGCGATATCTGGCAATCGCTTCCCCCGACATCATTTCACAATACCCTGCCCCAAAGGCAATTTGAAGAAGGCCATAACACCGGCAAACTTAACACATTCAATCAAGGACGACACCACATCTCGGATGAAAATTTCCAACACACATGAAAATACCAAGTCTCGTTACTCCATCAATCCAACCTGAACATTCTTAGTCTGGTTGCCTTTCCCTCCGGTGGAAATAAAACATTGAACCTTTGAATCACGCATTGAGAAGAACCTCATTTCAATTCATTCACCGCCCCTACACGTAGACAAATATCCTACTATTACCTGAATAATGTGCGATAACAACTCATGAACATTATAGAAATTGGTGCATAGCCCCAAAACCATCAGAAATACAGCTGCTGAGCTGAGATGACAGAACATCCTTTCATAAAGCGACGACATTAGCCCAATCGAATATGCAGGGAGAAACATCATGCTCTACATCAGTAGTGCCATTACAATTCCTCGATTCCAAATTTATAACAAGCGCTTCGCGTCGCATAAGATTGAATAGGAAGGAAATGAAGGTGTAATCCTCAAAGGAATCAAATCGCACGACCAGGAATCAAGAAGGGAAGTGCTCCTATCAGCCCGGTAGCCTCTCGAAGATACGTGCAGACGTCTTTGTACCGATTCGCAAGACTCTACTAGACTCGCTCATGAATCGTGAGACCTAAGTGAACCTAGTGCTCTGATACCATGTTGTCACAACCCAAAATCTATTAAAGGTCGTAATGGCGCCGGACACCGCTGTCAGGCAAGCCAACAATAAATACTCAATTTGGTTCTCTTTTTTAATATTTTGAAATCACATTTTTCCTTCAATAAAAAAGCAAAAGATGGAATTTACAAAGTAAATAATACTACCTCTGTTCCAGTTTATGTGAACCTATTTTCTTTTTGGTCTGTGCCAAAAAGAATGACCCCTTTCTAAATTTGGAAATAATTTTGCTTAAACATATAATTTTACCCTTAATGAGAAGCTTTTATAACCACACAAATACTCTGGGCCCATTTTTGAATTGTTTAGGACCACAAATTCCAAAAGTTTTCATTTTTTCTTAAACTCCGTGCCAGTCAAATAGGTTCACATAAATTGGAACGCAGTGAGTAATATTTGTAACAATTTCAATACAAGACAACCCATAATCACCCCAAAACCTGGTGTCACAAGTGCATCAGTATCAGCTAGGAAGTAAAAATAAAATACACCATCTGTCCGATATACAAATTTAGACAGGAGAAATATAAATACTCTGAAGGAGACTCTGCTGTAAGCTCAATATCGTGAAATAAGTAAACAATTCTTTTGTTAATAAGGCATTTTCCAAATTTATTTTCATCGTTTAACAATTTATTATCTCAGGCCAATGAGGCAGTATCAATTATTATAATTTCCAAAGCAATTAATACAATCATGCGCAAGTCATGCCGAAGTCATACGGCCCGATCCAACATATAAATATAAATTGTGCACTGCCGAGGGTCGAACGGCACGAACCATAGATGCATCTATTTAACCTTCCGAGGCGAACGACCCGCTCCCATGAGAGTAGTGAAAATTTACCCCGCTCGCGGAATATAATAGCGACACAGTTACACATAGATTTCTTAAGTTACTATAATATTCCTCAATTTCTTTTCGAAAACACGAAGTCCAAATGAAAACTTCTTTTAAAAAACTTAATTTCCTCAATTTCAATTCTTCTTAAGGCAAACAATAACCACAAATCAAATAACAATATCAGCAAGGCATGAAGTAAACCTAAAACTATCCGGACATAGGCATAGCTAGTAGCTACGTATGGACTCTCATCAACTCGTGCGTACGTAGCCCCCGCAAGTAGAAGCACATATTTAATCAATTCACCTATGGGGTTAATTCCCTCTTACAAGGTTAGAAAGGAGACTTACCTCACTCCGCAATTCTATAATCGGCTCCAATGCCTCTCCAACTACTCAAACTGGTACCCGTCGCTCCAAAACTAGTCAATAAATGTGCAAATTCATAAATATATACTCTAACACTCATTATAATTCAATTTACAACAATTCCGAACTCCTCTAGATTTTTCTTTAAAATCTCAAATCTCAACAAATTTTTAAGTCTAAATGCTTATACAATCCAGGTATTTAACTTGCAATAGGTGGGAATCACTTACCTTGATATAGATGACGAAAATCTCCCATCCAAGAGCTCCAAAAATCGTCCAACCAAATGAAATATGGGTGAAATGAACCCAAACCCCGCTTTAAAAGCATTCTGCCTAGCCAGACTTTCGCACATGCGGCCTCTTCGTCGCATTTGCCGTCTCGCAAGTGCGGCCCTTTTCCCAGCACAGCTCCGTATCTGCGCCCCATGCAACGCACCTGCGCTTCCGCTTCTGTGATCCTCATGTGCATATGCGCCTTCGCAGGTGCGGACATTCCCTCGCACCTGCGCTCCTAGCCTTTTCTCTCAATCTCGCACCTGCGACGCACCTCTGCATCTGCGACCTAGCAGGTGTGGACAACCCTGCACACCTGCGGTCACTGCCAATCTTCGACCAAACCGCACCTGCGAGCTCGCACCTACGGCCCTTTTCACGTAGGTGCGATCACGCCACATATCAGCTGCCTAATCTTTTTGTTCCAAGTCCAAACTCGATCTGTTAACCAACCGGAATCCACCTGTGGCCCTCAGGACCTCAACCAATTATACCAACACGTCCCAAAACACATTACGAACTTAGTCGAGCCTTTAAATCACATCCAACAACATCAAAACTATAAATCACCCTCCAATTCAAACTCAATGAACTTTAGAACTTCAAACTCCTACAATCAATGCCGAAACCTATCAAATCACGTCCGATTAACCTCAAATTTTACACACAATTCATAATTAGCATTACGGACCTATTCCAACTTCCGGAATCAGAATCAGACCCCGATATCAAAAGTCCACTCCCGGTCAAACTTCTCAAAAATCATCAAAATTCCAACTTTCGCTAAATGGCCTCAAAATGACCTACGGACCTCCAAATCCACATCCAGACGCGCTCCCAATACTAGAATTACCATACGAAGCTATTCCCAGGCTCAGAATCCCAAACGGACATTGCTAACATTGAAATGCACTTCAACTCAAATTTATGAAAAAATTTCAAAAGGCCAACTTCCATAACAGGCGCTGAAACGATACTGAGTTATCCAAAACACGATCCCGACATACGCCTAAGTCCAAAATCATCATACGCACATGTTGGAACCTTCAAATCCCGATTCCGAGGTCGTTTACTCAAAATTCACACTTTAGTCAATTCCTTCAACTTAAGACTTTCGATATTAGAATTTTCTTTCCAAATCAACTCTGAACTTCCCGAAATTAAATTCCGACCACGCATACAAGTCATAATACCTGAAGTGAAGCTGCTCAGGGCCTCAAACCGCTGAACGATGCGCTAGAGCTCAAAACGACCGGTCGAGTCGTTACATTCTCTCCCACTTAAACATACGTTCGTCCTCGAACGTGCCAAGAACTGCTCTGGAGTTGTCTGAAATCATTGTTTAACACCTCGTGCACCTACCCGTGCTACCACAACCCAGCTGAGCACATTAGATCGAGCAATTCTGAAGATCTTCCCCTTTATTCAGGCAAATAAGCCTTAGAGACAAATTCCAATATCTGAAATTCTCTACCAGGTCTGTTTCCAACACACGAACACCGTATCCATCACCACATGATGTACCAACACATAATTGTATTCCCTTACTGAATTCTTACCATGCACCACGTAAATCCTTTGCCCAAGTCAATCTACCCAAAGCACAACAGCTAAAATTTCCACTAACTCGTAGCCCGTAGTGTACTTTATGACCGATTAAGTCTTGCTCTAACTCTCGCAATACTGCCACGATAGAGAAGATATGTATAAATTCATACCAACTACCGAGTCACAATTTATGGAGTCTCTCCTCCCGACAAGAACCATTACCTAATTCTGGACTGATTAACAATATTTACTCTTTAATATGCTTCATATAAATCTGATCGCACTGATCCCAGGTCCAATAATCTTGTCTCACCCAGTACAAGTTGCTCCGGCAATAAATCACCCTAGAAGCTGCCAAAAGTTTCATACGCTGCTACAATGTGCCAACGAGCTACCAACTCGAATGCGATACATAAGGAAAACGAACTCTGAAAAAGAACTACTCAACCCACGTAGCTAATTTAAACAACCGAAAAGAAGTTATGAACCCTCCTTACAAAATGAGAAACAAAACACATACGGATAGATATGGGGAACTATACTCAACATCACATTGTTGCGGCGTGCAACCCGATACACACATGATACCGTTACGGCATGCAACTCGATCCAACCATGATACCCGTGGCGGCATACCACCCGATCCAACTATATACCCGTGGTGGCGTGCACCCGATCCACACATAATAATCTAAAGAAAACACACATCGATCAATAACGCTTATACTCACGAAATGCCCGAATATCTACCATAAGCACGCCAAGTGCATAATACAAATCTTGGGGAGACGGGTAGCATCATACGCTATAAAACCCAAGCACAACTAAGGTGCGATATTTGATCAGCATCACGGGAGCCATCCTACTCACATAATACCACAAACTATATGGGATCTCAATACGAGTGCGAATAATCAAACCGCCTCATAACCCACATTGCACAATAGAGACTGCACGGAAGGGCCGACAACAAAAATAACATCTAAGGCCCGCAGACCCCTCCAAAAACAATGCTATGCTGAAATGAACACATTCGGACTGATATAGAGCCCACATTCACATTTAGATCCATCCAAGGACCTCCAACCAATTTTGATCATACCATGCTTGTATAAATAGCCTCTCAAGGACCCACAATGGCCTATTCACGACACATAAGAACAGTCGCCAATTTGGAACAAACTCACATTATCCATAGCCCAAGGAAATAGAAAACCTCTGAGGCATAAACTCTCTCATACCATGACCTCCATATCCGGTCTCAATCTTTAACAATCAAGTGACTGACATGTCACTCTTATACAAATATCCTCGTGGGGCATGCTCATGCGACCATTCCGCTCCGGTAGCAAGGTCCGCATATCCATACCACCAACCATTTTAGTTCTGTAGAGTGAGTCAAAAAAATCTGCAAGTCAATACATAAAGCCTCTTCCACATGACACCGATCTCAGGTGACGCTAAAGACAATACCAGCTTACTCTAAACATCTGAATTCTTCCCTGCTCATCCGAGCTCTTGACATTCCTGTCAACACTGAACCGTAACCTTGATCCTCATCCTCATATTTCCCATACTGCTCGCTGCACCTAATATGCCAATACGTGAGAGTACCAGAACTCTACAATAACCCCTGATCCACTAATAGAATAAGCACTTCATCGTATAGAAACCTTCTACTTAGCTCATTCCATAAGAACCAATGCAACACGCAACTAAATTCTCAAACCGCAGAAAAATACAAACCTCGAGTAGTGGCCTAACCACCATAATCATTTTGGGATCCATCCACACATAACAGGCCATAATACTCGAATGCCTCCAAATAAAATCAACTTCGGCGGCCGCCAAGCCCTGCACGTGCATCCACAAATCACGTGTATAACTTACCACACTGAAGGGACTGATCATTGCCACCATCATGCCAGTCCAACCACTGCTAACCGAATCAACTTCTTCTAATTTCACCTGGACTTACCTTAGGAATAATAATGGTTCCATTCAAAACATAACAAATCCAAATCCGCACTCATCCCGAGTAACCTTATTTCACGAGACCACGTTGTCTCAAAACTCATGAACGATCTCATACCCTCCTTGTGCGCATGTTCCTCAGTAGCTCAGTGGTAGAGCGGATATTCGCACCTTCAACTAGTACACACATTCTGATAATTCCTCTATGAATCCGAAGTTACTTTCCCCCATTCCTCCAATACTACACTGCAAAGCGAAGATAACGTATCACACTCATGGCCCCTTTCATAATCCATTGCAAAGGCTCGATACTTAGCCCTACTACGAACTCAAAATTCTGAGGCACCGCACTTTACTTTTGAATCCACTAGGACCATCGTTGAGGGTCACCCACCCTGGCTTGATCCCCAATATAACCAACTCTAAGGCTCTGCTAGCACGTGTATACCCTATCAAGAAGCAGTCAACTAAATTCATTTCCTTGTACATCACATCCCCACGAAGCATAATTATTATTTTTTTACCCGAACACGAATCGACATGGCCAAACATAGCACACATTCCCCAAATACCTTGCTCGAATTACCACTGATGTTTTTCTTCCTAAGTCAGAATAACCCACCAATACACCGATAACTAGAAACCGCACTAGTTGACAACTACGCAATCCAATCATAGACGATGGGGCTCTCCCACTTAGCTTAAAGCTACCATTGCATAACTCTGGAACCCACCAAGATTCCTTATCCCCTATTGACATGATCTTGCACAATCAACCCGCCAAATTCACTCGGAATCCTTATGTTACACATTTCATGAACATTCCGAATCACTAGCCGCATTCACATATTCGACCTCTTACTGGATAGTCAGTAAAATTCTTCATAGGAGTTTCATCAACACCACGCAACCGCTAACCTGTTCACAGGAGATATCCCACCTCTGGAAATTCCATGCCGACATCCTCCAACAATGTTGCACTGAGTATAATTACCACGAAGCCAATAAACCATACTGAGTCCATGATCATTCACCAGTTGTACAAGTTCGTTCACTCCTCATGGACATCAACTAAAGGTGCGACAATATATTTCAATCCAAAGTCATGTTGAATCTTCCTCAAAATAGCAGCCAATATTCAAATTTAAGCCTGTAGACCTAGTCATTGTCCACCATGAATCCCAATTCACTCTAACTTTCCCCAAGGCGTGTAGCTATCGTACCACAGAACCCATATGCTACTCTCCCACTTTGGTCAAACCCTCTCTTTAAGCAACTACTCGACTTCTGTTTCTCACACTTGGTCTTCTAGAATTTTAACCACCACAAGACACCTTCCACATGTCCTTCCCCATCCTCCGTTTCCCAGTTGTTGCCTTAACTCAAAATTCATTTCTGTAGCACCCGAACCAACAGATCATCGCTAACTCTAGACCTCTACGAAGATCATCTTCCTTGAGCCATCAACATTAGGATTACCTATTCGATTCTGAACCACAGCACACTGCGACATCTGGCAGTCGCTTCCCCTGACATCATTTCACAATACCCTGCCCCAAAGGCAATTTGAAGAAGGCCATAACACCGGCAAACTTAACACATTCAATCAAGGACGACGACACCACATCTCGGATGAAGATTTCCAGCACACATGAAAATACCAAGTCTCGTTACTCCATCAATCCAACCTGAACATTCTTAGTCTGGTTGTCTTTCCCTCCGTTGGAAATAAAACGCTGAACCTCTGAATCACGCATTGAGAAGAACATCCTTTCAATTCATTCACCGCCCCTACACGTAGACAAGTATCCTACCATTACCTTAATACTGTGCGATAACAACTCATGAACATCATAGCAATTGGTGCATAGCCCTAAAACCATCAGAAATACAGCTACAGAGCTGAGATGACAAAACAGCCTTCCACAAGACGACGGCATTAGCACAATTGAACACGCAGCGAGAAACATCCTACTCTACATCAGTAGTGCCATTACAATTCCTCGAATCCAAATTTATAACAAACGCTTTGCATCGCATAAGATTTAATAGGAAGGAAATGAAGGCGTAAGCCTTAAAGGAATCAAATCGCACGATGAGGAATCAAGAAGGGAAGTGCTCCTATCAACCCGGTAGCCTCTCGAAGAGAAGTACATACGTCTCTGTACCGATCCGCAAGACTCTACTAGACTCGCTCATGACTCGTGAGACTTAAGTAAACCTAGTGTTCTGATACCATGTTGTCACGACCAAAAATCCATTAAAGGTCAAGATGGCGTCGAACACCGTTGTCAGGCAAGCCAACAATAAATACTCAATTTGGTTCTCGTTTTTAATATTTTGAAATCATATTTTTCCTTTAATTAAATAGCAAAAGATGAAATTTACAAATTAAATAATAATATTTGTATCAATTTCAATAAAAGACAATCCATAATCATCCCAAAACTCGGTATCACAAGTGCATGAGCATCACCTAGGAAGTAAAAATAAAATACAGGATTTGTCCGGAATACAAATTTGGACAGGAGAAATATAAATACTCTGAAGGAGACTCTACTGGCTGCGGATCGTAGTAGAAAGTGCAGCTCACCTAAGTCCCTGCAATAACTGCGCCTCTGCGCCCACAAGGCCTCTAGACATATATATATATATATATATATATATATATATATATATATATATACATACACACACACACACACACACACACACACACACAGCAAGTGTAGTATGAGTACGTAAATCAACGCATACCCAGTAAGTATCTCGCCTAACCTCGAAAAAGTAGTGATGAGGGGTCGACTCGGACACTTACTATGGGCTATAAATAAAACATCAATGATATAAATTAAGCATGAATCATGTGGAACGGTTGTAAGCTCAATATCGTAAAATAAGTAAACAATTGTTTTGTTAATAAGGCATTTTCCAAATTCATTTTCATTATTTAACAATTTATTATCTCAGACCAATGAGGTAGTATCAATTATTATAATTTTCAAAGCAATTAATACAATCATGCGCAAGTCATGTCGAGGTCGTACGGCCCAATCCAACATATAAATATAAATTGTGTATTGCCTAGGGTCGAACGGCACGAACCATAGATGCATCTATTTAACCTTCTGAGGCAAACGGCCCGCTCCCATTAGAGTAGTGGAAATTTATCCCGCTCGTGAAATATAATTGCGACGTGGTTACACATAGATTTCTTAAGTTATTATAATATTCCTCAATTTCTTTACGAAAACACGAAGTCTAAATGAAAACTTTTTAAAAAAAACTTAATTTCCTCAATTTCAATTCTTCTCAAGGCAAACAATAACCACAAATCAAATAACAATATCAGCAAGGCATGATGTAAACCTAAAACTACCCGGACATAGGCATAGCTAGTAGCTACATACGGACTCTCGTCACCTCGTGTGTACGTAGCCCCCGCAAGTAGAAGCACATATTTAATCAATTCACCTATGGGGTTAATTCCCTCTTACAAGGTTAGAAAGGAGACTTACCTCGCTCCGCAATTCCATAACCGGCTCCAAAGCCTCTCCAACTACTCAAACTGGTGCCCGTCGCTCCAAAACTAGTCAATAAATGTGCAAATCCATAAATATATACTCTAACACTCATTATAATTCAATTTACAATGATTCCCAACTCCGCTCGAAAAGTCGATAAAATCACCCTCCGGCTCACATGCCCAGATTCCGAAAATTCTCGAAGACAAATACTACCCATAGCACTACGAACTCAAATATATAATTAATTTCCAATTTCATGCCCAACTTCGTGGTCAAAATCCAAAAATACCAATTTCGAGGTTTTTCTTCAAAATCCAAAATCTCTACAAATTTTCAAGTCTAAATCCTTATATAATCCAAGTATTTAACTTGCAATAGGTGGGAATCACTTACCTTGATATAGATAACGAAAGTACCCCATCCAAGAGCTCCAAATATCGCCCAACCAAATGAAAAATGGGTGAAATGAACCCAAACCCCGCTTTAAAAGCATTATGCCAGCCCGACTTTCGCACTTGCGGCCTCTTCGTCGCAGGTGCGGCCAAAAACCTCGCACCTGCGCATTCCCTTTTCCCAGCACAGCTCCACATCTGCGCCCCATGCGGCGCACCTGTGCTTCCGCTTCTGCGATCCTCATGCACATCTGCGCCTTCGTAGGTGCGGACATTCCCGCGCACATGCGCTCCCAGACTTTTCTCTCAATCTCACACATGCGACGCACCTCCGCATCTGCGATCTCGAGGTGCGGACAACCCTTCACACTTGCGGTCACTGCCCAGCTTTGCCCAAACCGCACTTACAACCATTGGCTCGCACCTGCGGCCCTTTTCACGCAGGTGCGATCACACCATATATGAGATGCCTCATCAAATTCGATCTGTTAACCATCCGGAATCCACTCGAGGCCCTCGGGACCTCAACCAATTATACCAACACGTCCCAAAACACATTACGAACTTAATTGAGCCGTTAAATCACATCCAACAACATCGAAACTACGAATCACCCTCCAATTCAAACTCGGTGAACTTTAGAACTTCAAACTCCTACAATCGATGTCGAAACCTATGAAATCACGTCCGATTGACCTCAAAATTCGTACACAAGTCATAATTGATATTACGGACCTATTCCAACTTTCGAAATCGGAATCTGACCCTGATATCAAAAGTCCACTCTCGGTCAAACTTCTCAAAAATCATCCAAATTCCAACTTTCGCTAAATAACCTATGGACCTCCAAATCCACATCCGGACGCGCTCCCAATACCAGAATCATCATACGGAGCTATTCCCGGGCTCGAAATCCCAAACGGGCATTGATAACATTGAAATTCACTTCAACTCAAATTTATGAAATTTTTCCAAAAGGCCAACTTCCATAACATACGTTGAAACGCTCCCGGGTCATCCAAAACCCGATCCGGACATACGCCCAAGTCTAAAATCATCATATGAACCTGTTGGAACCTTCAAATCTCGATTCCGAGGTCGTTTACTCAAAAATCATACTTTAGTCAATTCCTCCAACTTAAGACTTCCGAAATTAGAATTTTCTTTCCAAATCAACTCCGAACTTCCCGAAATTAAATTCCGACCACGCATACAAGTCATAATACCTGAAGTGAAGCTGCTCAGGGCCTCAAACCGTTGAACGACGCGCTATAGCTCAAAATGATCGGTCGGGTAGTTACATTTCACATCTTGATTTTTTCTTTTTTGTTGTTTTTCGCTATTTGTTTATCTCTGTTATTTTTTGTCACTGTTTCTTTCTTTTTGTTCTTCTTATTATTTTTTGTTTGTTTATCACTCAGTTTATTTAATGGCTATTTATTTTTTGTTTGTTTATCACTCAGTTTATTTAATGGCTATGATCTAATCCGATGAGGATTGCCTGCGTATCATGGCGTCGCATGAATCAGATCATCATGTAGTTCAAGTATATCAGGCATAGACTGACAAGGAAAATACCTTTCGGGTTTTGAAACTTACTTATCCTTTTTTATTAAAGTTCGGGAAATTTCGAAAGAATGACTTCTAAATAAGAAAGAAAATAATTTCGATTTTTGATTGATTGTTTTTTTAATACAAACTTCTAAGAAAATATTTGGATTTTGGAGTTTTTTGGGGGGAAATTTTTGAAAGAAGAACTTCTAAAGAAACAGGAAAATATTTTTGAATTTTGAATTTTTGTTTCTTAAAGAACGACATTCTAAGAAGAAAGAAAATATTTTGGATTTTTTATATTTTTTTAAAATTTCCGAACAAAGATATATTTTTTTTAGTATTCAAATTTTTGTTTGTTAGTTTTAATTTTTTTTCTTTCTTTGTTTTTTTTCTGGATTTGAAAAAAAAATTGATTGTTTAAAATTTGGGATGAAGATTTCTAAATAAAGGAAAAATATATTTTTGGATTTTGATTTTTTCTTTCTTTTTTCAAATAAGGAGAGGAAAATATTTTTGGGTTTAAAAATTTTTCTTTTCAGGGATTTTCTAAGGAAAGACTTCTGAAAAGGGGATTAAGGAAAAGGAAAATATTTTTGGGTTTAAAAATTTTCTTTTACGGAATTTTCTAAGGAAAGACTTCTGAAAAGGGAATTAAGGGAAAGGAAAATATTTTGGATTTTTTGAAAATTGGGGGCCGGACCCGATAAATATTGCCTACATATCTCACATCCGGTGAGAATCACACTTGCGTAGTTCGGGAAATTTTTCTTTTTCAAAATTAGGGTAAAGGTCATTTTCTGAAAGTTTTGACTCATTTTGTAACAATCTTCTAAGAATTCGATAGAGTTTCAGGATTTTTCTTTCTCTTTTTTTTTAATGGAAATTTTCAGGAACCGGGTAAATTTTCTCTCTTCTGGTTTTTGTTGATTTTTTATCTCTCTTCTATAAGTCGGTCAACATGCAAACCAGAACAATAAATACAATAAGTAGCACGTAAGAAGCATCAGGATTGGCTTTTATTTGGGGGGTACACCTGACATAGACGAACCCAACCCCTGTGATGAGTCCCCAAAGTCAAATGCATGTGATGAAAACAAGCTTACCTACTAGGTCTCCGGCATGAGGCTTTGTTCTTCTAAGTTTAAACCTTACGGTGCGGAGTTCTAGACAAGGCTTACCCGAGCGGACAACTCGAATCGAGGGGGGACAGCGTACCAGGAATACAGAACCTTCATCAGCTTTGCAACTAGCCTGATCCTCGTTAAAATTAATGGTATGACAATCTAACAGAAAAGAATCCACGTGAAACGCATGCTTCCCAGAAGATTTAGAAGACTCAAAGAGAAGAAGAGTGGCGTAACAGTTTTATATACAGTTCACGCAATATCAAAGCAGTAAAGAGCGGCAATTAGCACATTAGGCCCAAACACGTAAAATCAGATAATAAACAAAAGCCAAGTATAAAAGTCATCTAAGCTCGAATTCTGAACCCTGAACCCTAAGTTCGGGGTTCTTTTCCCCAGCAGAGTTGCCAGAACTGTCACACTTCCTTTTTCGAAGATAAGGAATTTTTTCAATTTAAGTAACATTATTTGAAATGGGATTAATTTATTTTATTTATTTATTATAGAGTCGTCATTTGAAATAATTATTTACGGCGTCCCAAGTTGCCATTTATTTTAAATCCCAAATCAATAAATTTGACTCTGTATAAGTCTGCGAAACACAAAAGACCGATAAGGAATTCTGTTAACCCGGAAGAAAGTGTAAGGCACTTCCGGATTCCGTGGTTTTAGCACGGTCGCTTTACCATTAAACTCGGCTTAATTATCCAAATATTACGTGTTTAGAAACTATGTGCATTTACCTTTTATACCGCTTTTAAATATATGTTTCGGCCATTTTAAGTATTTATGAAATTTATTTGAACAAGTTACGATGTCGTACACTTGTCGTTTTGTACATACTGCAAACCGCGCCACGTGAAACGCACCCGCGATTTGTGACATATTTATTTTATTATTAGTTGAAGTTGGGGTCGAGTCATACATGCGTGCACCTGAATTTAGGATTAGATGTCACAGTTATGCCGCGGGAAACGTATCTATAAGTTGACGAATTATTTTTTAAACACACCTAAAGCCAACTATGAGTATTCATGTAATTAATTTGACTAAATTTGAGATTTTATTATAAAGGTCCAAGAATTATGGAATGTTATTATGGGTAAAGATACATTAATGACTGTTTATAAAGTGGTCGTATGGGAATTTTAAAAGCACTACATTTGTTCATCTTTAACCACTGGAAGTATTGAAATGGAAAGATTCGATAAGTTATAATAATAAATTATTTGGATCACTAGGGGGATCTACTGCCAATACTAATGGTACTTTGATGAATTAATTACGCCTACTCCCTCCTTGACTCGTTAGCTGTAGAAACTGGATGATAGTGCCAAAGATCACATTGATTACATAATAGCAATGGACATTTAACAGGTCGTGTGAGATGTAACTATCCGATCGGTTGTTTTGAGCTCTAGTATGTCGTTCGGCGGGTTGAGGCCTTGAGTAGCTTCACTTCATATTTTATGACTTGTACGTGTGGTCGTAATTCAATTTCGGGAAGTTCGAAGTGGTTACAGAAGGAAAATTCTCAATTCGGAAGCTTTAAGTTGGAAGAATTGACTAAGGTTTGACTTTTGAGTGAACGACCACGGAATCGGAATTTGAAGGTTTCAATAGGTTCGTATGATGATTTCGGACTTGGGCGTATGTTCGGGTTGAGTATTGGGTGGTCTAAGAGCATTTCGGCGTCTATTATGGAAGGTTGGCATTTTGGAAGTTTAAGAATTTCTTGAGTTTGATTTGAAATGAATTTTGGTATTATCGATGTCCGTTTGAAGTTCCGAACCTTGGAATAGGTTCGTATCGTGATTTGTGACTTGCACGCAAATTTTGGCGTCATTCCGGGATGTTTAAGCATAATTCGGATGCTTTGGGCTAAGTTTAAATGTTTGAAAGTTTAAAGAAAGGTTTTGATCGTCCATTTGTAGTTTTGATATTATTTGGCATGATTTGATGCTTCGACTAAGTCCGTATTGTATTTTGAGGTGTGTTTGTACGTTTAGATGGGGTCCGGGGGGGCTTGGATTTGAAATGGATTGAAAACGGATTGAAACTTGAAATTTGGGACATGTTGTTGCTGTTGAAGTTTTGTGTCATCGCACCTGCGGAAGGAGTGGCCGCAGGGGCGGTCATGCAGGTGCGTAGGGGGTCATCGTAGGTGCGAATTTGGTGGAGGAGGTCTGGGAGCGCAGGTGCGAGGAAGATTCTGCACCTGCGAAGTCGCAGATGCGGAGAAGGGATCGCAAAAGCGGTCATGGGTGAGAGGCTATGGTTGCGCAGGTGCGAGGGAATTTCCGTACCTGCGAGCTCGTAGGTGCGGGCCGTTGGTCGCAGAAGCGAGAAGGGGCCTTGGGCTGATGAAGCGCAGAAGCGAAGTTTTTGTCGCAAAAGCGACGCCACACGTGCTGCTGGATGTCCGCTGGTGCGGAAGTCGCTGGGCAAAAGGGTTCTTTTAAATCGAGACTTAGCTCTCATTTCTCACTTGGACGGCCGAATTTAGGGAGCTATTTTGAGGGGGTTTTCATCGAGCAACTCGAGGTAAGTGATTTCCCCCTATTACAAGTTAAATACTTGGATTTTATAAAGGGTTTTTAACTTGGAAATTAGGGAAATTTAAGGAGAAACCTAGAATTGATATTTTGGATTTTTACCACGATTTTGGACATGTAATTGCGGATAAGATATATATTTGAGTTCATAATATTATGGGTAATGATTTTCTTCGAGAATATTTGGAATCCGGGCACGTGAGCCCGAGGGTTGACTTTATTAACTTGTCGAGCGATGTTGGAAATTATTATAAATGAATTAATTATGATGTTGGAGCATATTTTTATTGTCTTTCATGATAAATTGACTAGTTCGGATCGATGGGCATTTGGTTTGAGGCGTTGGAGCCAGTTATGGAGCTTCGAAGCGAGGTAAGTCTCTTGTCTAACCTTGTGAGGGGAATATACCATGTAGGTATTATATTCTTATATGTTACATGTTATGAGAGCTACGCATGTATGAAGATAACAAGTGTCTGTGTGTATGCTAGGATTCTTGATTATATCCAGGTAGACTTAGTGTCACGACCCAAAATCCACTATAGGTCGTGATGGCGTCTAACACCATCATAAATAATCCACCAATGCACCGATAACCATAAGCTCTAAGTCTACCCAGACATAAACATGCTTTAGCTACGTACGGACTCTCGTCACCTCGTGTGTACATAGCATCCACAACTAATTGCACATATTAATAAATGTCACTTAGGGGTAGTTTCCTCCTCACAAGGTTAGACAAGAGACTTACCTCGCTCCGAAGTTCCATAACCGGCTCCAACGCTACTTTAACACCTCAAATTGATCCCGTCGCTCCAAAAAATTGCAAATATTCTCGAATCGTCAAGCAAATGAGAACCTCGAACAGGAAACCAAATGCCTTGCCGGAACCTCAACGAACCTCGACCAAACCGCCTCGAACTCGACTCGTTTGTAGTGATTGATAGAGTAGGAAGGAGCTGCTGGTTTTGGCTGAAGGACGACAGCTTTCGTGGTGATTTTCGGAATGTTTTAAGATTGCTCTTGGTGATGTTTTGGGCTGCTCTCAGCTGGATTTCGGGACTGATTTTAGCTGAAGTTTATGGGATTATTTTTGTCCTATTTTTTGTGTTGATTTTGTTGTGTTTTGAGAGTGATTTCAGCTGCGTTTTTGAGTGATTTTGGGGCTGTTTTGGGTCTGTTTCAGATTGTGTTAGAGCTGGATTTTGGGGTTGTTCGCAGCGGGTCTTTTGCAGCATTTTAGGAGGTTGTTCAGGGCTGTTTCGGAGTCGTTTTTGGACTGAGAAGAAGGCTGGTTTGGGGGTAGATTTCCAAGTCGTTTTTGGGCTGCTCTTGGTCTATTTTGGAGGCTGATTTTTGGTGGTCTTTGCAGCCAAAAAGCTGCTGGATTTTGCTGGAGTTTGGTTGTTCCAAGCTGGGTTTAGAGTAGTTTTAATGGAGATTTGGGGCTGTTTTGGGGTGGATTTTTCAGCTGGGTTTTGGGGGTTTACAATGCTCATTTTTTAATGGTGGGCTTAGAGGCTGAGAAAGATGAGTGAAGAGGGAGGCACAGGCTGTGTTTTTGGGCTCTGCTTTTCGGAAGACCGGCCACCCTTTTTCTAGCTCTCTCAACCAATGATCCAAAATATACCCAAGCCCCTCAGGAACCCGTCAAATCATACCAACAAGTTCCAAAATATGATACAAACTTATTCGAAGCATCAAATCACATCAAACAACGCCGAAATTACGAATCGCGCCTCGAATCGAATTATGAGTTATAAAATTTCCAAATTCTATAATTTGTGCCAAAGCGTATCAAATCAATCCGGAATGACTTCAAATTTTGTACACAAGTCATAAATGACATAAAGGACTTGTTCCAATTTTTGAAATCGAAATCTGAGGTCGATATCAACCAAGTCAACTTCTGGTCAAATTTATGAATATTTCAAAACTTCAACTTTCTAACTTAAAGCTTCCGAATTGAGAACTTTCCTTCCGAAACAACTCCGAACTTCTCGAAATTTAATTTCGACCACACGTACAAATCATAAAATATGAAGTGAAGCTACTCGAGGCCTCAAACCGCCAAACGACGCGCTAGAGCTCAAAAAGATCAGTCAGGTCATTACACTTAGGCTCCCGCCATGCTTTAATTGTACTAATTGAGTTATCCTTGCTTGTTTAATTCCTTTACTTCATGTTGCGACATGAGATTAGGCTTGCGTAGAGACATAGACTCACTATTGTGGAGATTTTATGAGCTACTTGATTAGCCGCGGAATAATTGTGTTTCCCTTACAAATTCCTCTTGCGTTGTGCATTTTCATTGAAAAGTTTCTTTAAATTTCATAACTCACACGTATCTTCGTGAGTGGGGTCAAGGACCCGTTAAAGCTTCTTATTCTAATGAGATCAGGTCGTTCGCCTCGGCAATTTCATATTCTCATGGGAGCGGGTCGTTCGCCTCGGCAGTATAATAGATGCATCTATGGTTTGTGTCGTTCGACCCTCGACAGTGTACACATTATTATGGGATTGGGTTGTACGCCTCGACATTTCTATAAATACTCTTATGGGATCGGGTCGTTCACCTCGGCAACGTCGTGCGTAATATTTGGCAAGAAACCATCGTGTGGAAGAAGAAGAATTAGTGTGGCTTCCCTTTTTGCGTTTTTGCTCTCTAAGATTTTCTAATTTTGTTCTCTCCCCCTTTTTCAGGTGTTCCCCTTTGTTTTCTCTCGTTTCCCCAGCCCCTTTTTAGTGTGTTTGAGCGTGTTTATATAAAAGAGATAAAGAAGAAGAAATGAGTTGGAGGGAGACGGGGTGTGAGCTCTGTGTGTCTTGGGGAGAAAGAAAAATGTGCAGGAGCTTTTTGTAAAAAGGAATCCAACGTGTAGTGTGAGGAGTGTGCAGGTGAGTTTGTTACAAAAGATATGAAAGAATCTTGCTAGGTGGCATTTTTGCATTGGTTCTTTTTTTTTCTTTTCTTTTTAAAGATAAACTAAAATTAAAAATATTATACTAGTATTTTAAACTAGAAAAAATATAAGAAACTATTAAGAAAAGTTATAAAAATTGCTAGTCTTACCAAAAATTAGAAGAAAAATATATTATTATTTTTTGTGAATTTTCTTTTCTTTTGCAAATAAAACACAACTATGATCTAAAATGTGAATGTGATTTTTAATTTTATAAAATAAACCTACTAAAAAGTGAAATAAAGGCTTAAATATCAATATTAAACTTAGCAAATATTTACATACTAAAAAGTGATGAAAAAATCAAATATAGTCAAAAATTAGGTGCTCACAGCTGCCCCTCTGTGCTTGAAAACATGAAGAGTTTTCAGGGAAAGACAAGGTGAGCCATGTGACTAATATTTGACCAAATCTTTATTCAAAAGGGAAAATAAACAATGGAAAGGGTGCAATCGAGTCCTGATTTTGGACAGCCTACATATCTTGGGTCATAAGGGAATCGGGTCGCGTGTAGTTCAAGGAGAATGATGGAATGATGAGTTCGAGAGTTTAGTAAGGTTCCGTCGAGGCTCCGGTCTGTGGTCCTGCTATTACATTAAAATCAAAATCAAAAGAAACTAAACAAGCCTATCAGTTATGAGTTACAAGATTCATATTTATAAGTCTTCTAAAATTTGATCTTGAGTCTTGACTGGTTCTTCACGCAGACTCTGTTCTGAACCTTGATGCTTGCTAGCTGCAGGTGTTAGTTAATTCTTCTAAGGCTTCTTCCGGTCAAAACGAGAAATGCAATGCTCGTGACTTCAGTCACGTCTTGAGCATTCCACATCTTTTCATCTGCCTCTGCATTTTGGATTCACTTCTTTTTTATTTTCTTTTTTTTTCTTTATTCTGGATTGAGACTTCTTCTTTTGATCATCTCGGACCTTCTTAGACACCAAAACAAACAAACAAACGAAATTTTTCTGCCCCAGTTTTCACTAGAAAAATTTTGTGAGTTATTTGTAACAAAAACTCTAAACTACTTCATTATTGAAAGCAATAAGAATTTGGGAATGGTGTACCCTCGGAAAACATGATTATTTGGTAATGTTGTACCCTAATTTTCTAAATAGTGCCTCAATTAAGGATTGGTGTACCTTATGTTAGGGAAATATGATGAGGGAATGGTGTACCTTATATTTAGCAAAGATATCAGGGAGTGGTGTACCCTGCATTTAAGATAAAATCAACTAGGGAGTGGTGTACCCTATGTTGGAAAACACAGCTAGGGATTGGTGTATCCTATACTGGTAAGGAGATCATGGAGTGGTGTACCCTGCATTTAAGCTCACATCAACTAGGGAGCAGAGACCCTATGTTGGAAAAGGGAGACTAGGGAGTGGAGACCCTATGTCTAAAATAACATCAACTAGGGAGTGGAGATCAACTAGGGAGTGGAGACCCTATGTCTAAAATAACATCAACTAGGGAGTGGAGACCCTATGTCGGAAAAGGAGACTAGGGAGTGAAGACCTTATGTCTAAAATAAATCAACTAGGGAGTAGAGACCCTGTGTTGGAAGAGGAGACTAGGGAGTGGAGACCCTATGTCTAAAATAATATCAACTAGGGAGTGGAGACCCTATGTTGGAAAATGAGACTAAAGAGTGGAGACCCTATGTTGGAAAAGGACACTAGGGAGTGGAGACCTTATGTCTAAAATAAAATCAACTAGGGAGTGGAGACCCTATGTTGGAAAAGAATACTAGGGAGTGGAGACCCTATGTCTAAAATAATATCAACTAGGGAGTGGAAACCCTATGTTGGAAAATGCAATTAGGGAAAGATGTACCATATACTAACATGCGACTATGTTTTCCTTTTTCTTTTTATTTTTTGAGAAAAATATTTTTTTTAAAAAAACAAATTATCTTAAAGTTTATTTCCTGAGGGCATGAACATTTTTTTTTATAAGATCTAGACTTCTTTTTTTTTTTAAAACAATTATCCTAGGAGAAAATTCATAAGATTAGGGATTTTTTATATATCTTAGGAGAAAGATTCATCAGTCTAAGACTTTGTATCCTAGGAAAAAGTTCGCCAGATTAGGGCTTTTTATCTTATGAGAAAGATTCATCGGACTAAGACGTCTATCCTAGGAGAAAATTCATCAGACTAGGGATTCTTATCTTAGGAGAAAATTCATTAGACTAAGATTTCTATCCTAGGACAAAGTTCATCAGACTAGGCTTTTTTTTTAATCTTAGGAGAATGATTCATCAGACTAAGATTTCTATCCTAGGAGAAAAATTATCAGACTAGATTTTTCTTATCTTAGGAGAAAGATTCATCAAACTAAGACATCTATCCTAGGAGAAAATTCATCAGACTAGGGATTCTTATCTTAGGAGAAAACTCATCAGACTAAGACGTTTATCCTAGGATAAAGATTCATCATACTAGGTTTTTTTTTCTTTGTTATCTTAGGAGAAAGATTCATCAGACTAAGATTTCTTATCCTAGGAGAAAATTCATTAGACTGGGTTTTATTTATCTTAGGAGAAAGACTTATCAGACTAAGACTTCTATCCTAGCAGAAAGTTCATCAGACTAGGTTTTCTTATCTTAGGAGAAAGATTCATCATACCAAGACTTTGTATCCTATGTGAAAATTCATCAGACTAGGTTTTGTTTTCTTTTTTATCTTAGGAGAAAGTTTCATCAGACTAAGATTTCTATCCTAGGAGAAAATTCATCAGACCAAGTTTTCTTATCTTAGGAGAAATATTCATCAGACTAAGACTTTGTATCCTAGGAGAAAATTCATTTATGATTTTTATCCTAGGAGAAAGTTTATTAGACTAGGGCTTTTTATCTTAGGAGAATGATTTATCAGACTAAGATTTTTATTGGAAGGAAAGATCCATCAGACTAGGATGCATTACCCTAGGAGAAAAATGTGAAGAGAAATGATATGATTTTATGCATTTTAGAAAGACAAAAAAAGGTAAAGATTTGAGAAACTTCCCTTTGTCAGCTCTTCTCTTCTTTTCTTTTTCTTTTTCTTTACTTAATTTTTTTTCATTTTTCAACCCCCCTCCCCCCCCCCCCTTGTTTTTTTGAACCACTTTTCTTGCACTGCTTTGTTCCTGTTTCAAACAAAGAAAGTTTTTGTGAGTTTCAAAAGGAGGTGGTAAGTTTGTGACCTTGATGTCTTTGGCAGCTTGGCCTTGTGCCCATTCGCTTCTGGAAGACCGACTATATTGGTAGTTGGCTACACTGCTGGGAGACTCTGTTTTTTCTTTCAAGAGATTTTTGCTCTTCGTATCAAACTTGATTGTTTCACACACAATACCATTTTGTGTTTGTGGCTCAATCAACCTTATCCCAAAAGGATATTTTGCTCTAGTAACCCTTTTTCTGATTTTTTGAATGGTTTTTGATTTTTGAGCAATTTGGTTGTCGGAGAGAATCACAATTGCATATGTGCCTTCCACATGATGTGCACACTCCATAGTCTTTGTTTAGTACCACAAGGAACCCGTAATCAATCTTACGATCTTTTCTTTGCTTGCTTTTGACAAGTAGGCCAACATAAGTATCTTTTGAGGGAAACTTCGTATTGCACGAATCCTCAACACATGTCGATTGCAATAACTGAGTGCATATTACTCCCCAGACAGTGTTGTCTTGAATGTTCCGGCCAGAATTTGCTTTGTGCAACTGAAAAGCTGGTAGCAGATTTTGAAATCCTTTCTTACTTATTTTAATGAGGATCGACTCAAACAAAGGACATAATGATGCGAAGAAACAATATAAACAAGAAATGCCCCTGTCGGAAAGGAACGACGAGCTTTTTGTTTTTGGTAATTAGCCTTAATGATCATGACATGCATTTTGGACTCAACGGCCTGATCTATCAAACTGATCAAATCTTCCCTTTTACCTTTCTTATGACCTTTGAAGTCGGGCTTGTTCGTGCCAATCCTTTGCATCAGCTTCACGACTCACTTTCGACTAGTGGTGCCCCGAGGAATTTTTACCAACAAGTCTCTCTCATTTATTTATCTCTACTTACCGTTGTTTTACAGCGCCTGTGAGGGTTTTCACTAGTAAGACTTTCTTTTCTTGTTTTTTCTTTTCTTGATTCCTTGAATGAGAACCATGACCATGTCCTTCATATGACAACCATTGCTCATTGCGGATTTCCCTTGCCATTCTCAAAACTGATCAGGAGGTCTTGTTTGGAAGGCTTCTGGATATGGTTAGAAAGAAAGGACAGAATGAAGGCTCAAAGTAGACTCAATATGATGGGTTGTACACTTACAACTCTTGGAATCGACTCTTTCAAAAACTAAAACAAACTCATGCCCTAGTTTTAGATACTGGATTTTTTTTTTTTTGGTTGGATTCTTATTTGGTCGGATCGAACCGTGTAAGGCTGCCTACGTATTCTTTTTTTTAAGGATTCAGGTCAAACATAGTTCAAGCATCTGACCTAACTATTTTTTTCATCTTTCTTTATGTTTCTCTGCCTTTTTTTTTCTTTTTTTTCCAAAACAAATTGCCCCAGCTTTTATTTTCTGGGGGTATGGACCTTTGACTGATCTTTTTTTTCACTTGAACTTTCTAAGAGTTTCCCTAGTTTATACTCTTGGGGCATGGTCTTTTCTTTTCTTTCTTTATTTTTTGACTTAACTCGAAACTTGATTCCAAAAGAGGGTGGTCAAAGAAAATAACTCAAGCTCAAAAGGGGTAAGGAAGGGTATAAAGTGTTTGGATAGCAGAAAAATGGCCTCCCAGCCTCGAGAACGCCAAACATAGTAACTTTTGGCGATCACCGGATTGAATGAACATGTCTGTCTCTTAGTGTATCATGGTCGAAAGACAGTTTCCATGCATTAATGTCAAACTTTCCACCATCAATTGATTCTTCCTCAAACCCGATCTTCACAATGATTTGAAGGTAAAGATCGTTAACCTCCACGAGTATGACTATTCTAGTTCCACATGAATTTTGTTCGAGCTTAATTCCAAGGTGTTTCGACTCTTTATTAATCATCAAAAATGTCTTTTTCTCAGTTATCCAATTCAACACTAGATCAATTTTATAAAAGCCGGTCGAAAATTCCATACGCATGTCATGTCACTAAAACTAGCGGCGAAAGAATTAAGCATAGAATGACACAAAGAGACAGGATAACACAAAGGGACAAACTGTATTTCATTAAATAAAGGATGGAAGGATTTGACAATAAGACAAATAAACTGAAATCGGGTTTACAGCCCTGGATAACCTAGATAACAGAAAATATGGCAAAACAAGCTACCAAGACTCCTCTATGTCTAAAAGAGGAGTGACTTTCCAGTTGCTAGGCGACATCTTAGCCACAAATTTGCATATCAGCACTACTACGGCATTCAGTCTTTTTTATTGCTTTTTATTCAACACTCAAATTTTGACTTTTTGATCAAATCGTTCCCAATATTGACTATCGGATTTCAGGACTGACGACATGGGAGATTTCATAGCAACTAATTTCCCAAAGGACTTGAAAGATTTTCATGTCTCTCCATCATCAAATCATCCCGAGCAGCGCATATCCTATTGCTTAAACCTGGTAAAGTCAACCAACATTTGCCTCCCTTTTTGATTTTTCACGACCAACTTGCCTAGTTTCCTTTTCGTGACCTTGGATCAAACAGTGGTGCTTGTTCCATTAGTTGAGAAGATATTTTTATTTCTGAGGAACCTTGGATTGTTTTTGTGACTCGCCATTGCAAACCAACAAACCGACCACCTTTAACCAGGTTTTATTTCAAAACAACAAACATGTTAGAATGAACACTCTTTCTTTTTCCTTTTCTCTTTTCTTTTTTTTTTCTTTCTTTCTTTTCTCTCTTTTTTTTGTTTTTTTTTTTAACCATTCAATCGAACCTGCTATGGGTTGCCTACGTATCATGCAGGAACATGAATCAGATCTTGCGTAGTTCAGAAAGATCAGAAATAAAGTAAATAAATTAACCCTTTTTTGAATTTTGAATTTTATTTATAATTTCCGAAAGAAAGACTTATAAAGAAGAAAGAAAATATTTTTGAATTTTGATTTTTTTTTATTTTTTAGTTTTTTGAGAATTTTTTAAAAGAAAGACTTTTAAATAAGAAAGAAAATATTTTTGTTTTATTTTTTTTGAATTTTGATTTGTTTTCTTTTTTTGGAATTTTGAAAGAAAAACTTCTAAAAAAGAAAGAAAATATTTTTAAATTTTTGAACTTTTATTTTGAATTTATGAAAGAAAAACTTCTAAAGAAAAAAGAAAATATTTTTGAATCTTGAATTTTCTTCTCAATTTTCGAAACAAAATCAGCAACACAGACACTGAAATGCCAAATAAAGGCAGAGTGAAGACGAGAAGAATTCAGCAATGCATAATCAGCAACACATCTTCAATTTAGGTCCAAAATCGACTCAAAGCAACCAGATATTATTGAAACAAAGGAGTAGAAATCAGTCCAGCCTTTGAAATTCCCTTTTCTACACTTTTCCCCTTTTTGATATTTTTGTTATCCTAAATCTCAGATCTCAGTTAATATTTTTTAAATTTTTAAAGTTTTTACTCATAGCTTTGAATATGAAGAGCTTTCAAGTCCGTGAAGTGTGTGAGTGAATGAGAGGAGTGAGAATTTTTGTGTGAGCGAGATGAGAGAGAATGTGTGAGTAAGAATGAATGAACAATCTATCAATGTGTATTATGTTATATAGAAAATGCAGAGAATCTTTTCAGTTATTTCCTTTCTCTTTCATCCCTCTTCTTTTGTTATTTTCCCCTTTACCCCCGACCCCTTCCCTCTTTTGTTTGCTAAACATGTCCTTTTTAAATTATTCCTTTTCCTCTAACCCTTCTGCCCCTTTGTTCCTAAACTCGAATCCAATGGGCCTGCCTTATAGGGAGACGCAAATTTCTTAATACCCAATAATCAACAAAACATTATCAATCAATTTCAAATTCCGATTAAACAACAATTACTACAGCGATTAAAACAAATTGGAATATGCAATCACGTAATTTGGCTAATGATCAATGTAATCAAACAGTTCCTCTTTACTTTTCAAACTATGCCTACTAATAATTAAACTAACACATTAACACCTAAAACCACGACATCTGTGAATAATAATGAAGAAACAAAATTAAGGAAAAGAAACTTACAGTCGATAAGACCCAAAAGCCAAGGAGATGATTCAAAACACCGGCGTTTCAATGTTTAACGGTAACGATCTTTGTCTAATGAACATTGATCTGGACCCTTGATGTCCGATAAGTGTTTCATTGGACAAAGCCCGTTGAGGTTCAACGGAGTTTGACAGATACAAAAGATTCCGACGGCCTAGAAACAGATCGAATACTAATACCAAATTGGAATACACAACAAGGAGGGTTAATTGGTGCACGTTTCGACCTCGAGCAAGCTGAGATTTAGGAGAAAACAAGAAGGGGATGGATTAGATTTTTGGTTTGGTTCTTAGATCTAAAAATCATGAAACTATGAGGACCTTAAGAAAAATCCAATGGAAGATTAAGAGAGAGAGGGAGATGGAGATCACGTGTCGAAAATTTTGGGATGTTTGGAAGTCGGCCGCCGCCGTGGGCGATTTTCAGCGGCGGCGTTGGACAGAGAAACAGTGGTGAGAGAAGAGGGTGTTCTGAGAGGCTTTTGGGGGTAGGGACTTGGTTCGTACAGTTATATGGGGAAGAAGAGTTAGTTCCCAGTCGTTCGATCAAGAAGAATGAATGGCCGAGATTACGCACGCCAAAAACGACGTCGTTTGGTAGTCTCTTGGAGACGAGGCGAAGGGATCGGGTCTGGAGTGATTTGGGCAAAGGTTTGGGCCTGAAACAATGGCCCAGTCCGGTTTTTTAACCCACCAATTCCCATTTCCCTCTTTGTTTTGATTTTCAACATTAGCCACTTATCCTAACAAACCTAATTTTAAAACTAATATGCAAAATTAACCCATTTAACTATTTTAACAACTAAAACTAATCAATTACTTTTACAAATTAAAAGAAAAGAGACTAATTAACTGCACCTACAATGCAAAGTAACTAAATGCATTTTTTGTGATTTTATTTTTAGTGATGCAATGCAATTAAAATTTTAAAATGCTATGAAATAAAGATTAAATATTTTTTCATGACTTTCATGATTTACGATATTCCTAAATATGCACAAATGCAAATAAATGCAACCAAACAAATAAAGAGAAATTCCTAAAAATTATATAAAAATCAAAGACAATTAGAAAATTATTTTTGTGAATTATTTAGGAGTAAACTATGGGTAGGGAAAAAATTGCGTGCTCACAATGACCGATCTGCTAGCTGTAGTGTTATAGTAGTAGGCCTAGGTGCTCCTAGATCAAGTTGTTTAAACACTGATAGTGGCATCAAATTAATGCTCGCTCCCAAATCGCACAAGGCTCTACCAAACTCGCGTTTTTCAATCGCCAAGGGAATTATAAAACAACTTGGACCATTCAACTTAGGCGGGATCTTACTTTGTATTCTAGCACTGCACTCCTCAGTAAGTACAACCGTTTAAAACTCTGTCAACCCTCTTTTGTTGGCCACAATGTCTCTCAGATACTTGGCATATTTAGGAACTTCTGGCAGCACTTTTACCAGAGGTAGATTCACACGCACCTAGCTCAATATATCTAAGAACTTTTTGTACTCGGAATCATCTTTCAATTTTTGCAACCTTTGATGAAAAGGCGTTGGTGGCATTACCTCTATCTATTGCTTGTGTTCATCATCCTTATTTTAGCTTCTTTTACTGGCTTAGGCACCAACTCTCTTTCAGATACATGCTTTTGAGAAGGAGGCTCCTCTAATTCTCTCCCACTTCTCAGATTAATTCATTGCACGTGTTCTATGGGATTCTTCTCAATATCACTTAGGAGTGCTCCAGCTAGCCTAACATTCCGATTAGAGGCTATTTGCCCGAATTGCCTCTCCAAATTTCTAAAATCAGTCCTGAGTTGTTGATTGTCAAGCCGAAGTTATTGATTGTCGGTTCTAAGCTGTTGGTTGTCAAGCAACAACATTTTCAACAAGTCATTTATGCTCTCTTCTGCTTGTTGTGGTGGTGTTTGGCTTTGGTTATAGTTTCCTTGGGGTCTGTATTGGTTTTGATTTTGACTTTGATTTCCACCCTACGAGAAGCTCGGGTGATTCCTCCAGTTGGGATTATAAGTGTTCCCATATTGTGCATTTTGTATCATTGGACCTCTACTCTGCTGGCTCGCATAATAAATAGATTCTGGATTCACCGAACATTGGTCACTCGTGTGACCTTCTCTACAAATTTCAAAACATATGGCAATCCTCTGAACTTGATGCATTTGATGCCCTTGACCCATTGCCATCTTATCCACTTTGTTGGTAAGCTTAGAAATTTCTTGCCTCATGGTTGACATCTCATCTGGCTCGAGTATACCTGTTGCTTTCTATCTGATCATTCTTCTTGGTTCACTCTCACGTTGCCAGTTATGATCGTTTGTAGTGAAATTATTCAGCAGAGTCTGAATCTCACTGTAGGGCTTTTGCATTCAACTTCCTCCACAAGTTGAGTCTAGATTCAATTTGGAGGTCTCGTCCAACCCATCCACAAACGTGTGTCCCAACACTTCATTAGTTTGACAATGGTGAGGACAATCTCTCTGTAGCTTTTTATATCTCTCCCAGCCCTGACGTAGAGTCTCGCCCTCTTTTTGTTGAAACCCCAAAATTTGGCTTCTCAATGACTTTGTTTTCTTTGTGGGAAAGAATTTGATGAGGAATTTGCGTGTTGGATCATCTCATGTGAGGATTGAGTTTGCAGGCTCTTTGTTTAACCATTACTTTGCTTCCCCCATCAGAGAAAAGGGAAACAAAGTTAGTCTGACATAGTCCTTGGAGACGTTCAGATAGTTGTATGTATCCGTAATCTCCAAAAAAATTTATATATGCCTTTGGGGATCTTCACTCGACAAACCCACAAATAGCCCTATGGATTGAATTAGTTGCATCATGTACTGTTTTAGGTCGAAGTGCCCAGTTATTTTAGGCTAACGATAGCCTGATTCATGTTCGTGAGCCTAGGCCTTGAGGCCTCAATCACTGGTTCGCTATTCATTTTCTGCCATCTCAGTTGGCTGTGGTTGGACTACGATGCGCAACTCTGCAATTCTTTATCTTGCTTCTGCCTCCGTCCTTAACCTGTGGACGATCTTTCGGGTTCAAGATCAAAAGGCGTAAGATTGTTCAAACTGTTACTTCTTCTTAGCATTCAATATGCACACCTGTAGAGTGAGAAATAGCAAAACAAATTAAATCTCAAACAAAAATAAATAAAATCTTATTTCGGACAAGTAGCTAATTTCTAAATCTCAGACAACGGCGTCAAAAACTTGTTGGGTCCAAACGCACATGCAAGTATACACGATCGATAATAAAGTGATGAGAAAGTATCGTTTTCACGAAGATTTATGATCAACTATTGTCCAATCTAAACTATTTATAAATTTATTACTCAAGTAGTCATGAGGAAAATGATGGTGATTTTTATTAACTAAATTACTAATAAATTAATAAGAAAATAAGATCGCAAGTAAAGCAAACAAACACTTAGAAAGAATTCAATGAGGTGGGAATATTCTGGGGTTATGGGATTAATGTCGCTCCTATTGAGTTCTTCTGGTTCATTTAATCACTTGATTTATCTAATTTATTGATTAAAAGGGTTTATTATGCTCGCGAAGTTCTTTCGACGCTTCGCTCACCTATTCAAGCCAACCTAATACTATATGTCTATAGAATTAGAATTAACAAGAATGCATATAGATTTCCTGCAAAACTAACCAAGTAAGGCAACTAGAATATGTCTATCCTAATCGCGAATCTATTCTCTGATGCCCGGATTCAAAAACTTACTCTAATCAATCTTATATGCAATCTATAGTTCCCACTTTCGAGCTCAACTATAAATTCGTAGATAGTACTCTATTGTTAGCTACGCAATAGAATAATTAAGTGCAAGATTGAATAAACAAATTAATATGATAAACCAAGCAAAGCAATCAATCGTCAAGTACAATAGTCAATAACGACCCATAGCCCCAGAATAATGAGGTTCTTAGCCACACGTGATAAAGTTAAACAATTTCATAAGTGTTGAATAGTTGAAAATACTAAGAAAGGTGAAGAAAAATTGAGAATCCTTTCTCTCGAGTGTTTCGTGCTTGTGTTTTTCTCTCAAAGTTTCCTCTCAAAGTGGCGTCTCCCCCTCCAAAATAGGTTTAGACTTCTTTTTATACGAGTTGGGGGTGTGTAGGGCCAAAATAACCTTGTCCCGCCCAAAATAGGAGATTCTCCATCACCCAGCACCCAGGGTAGCGCGTCACACTAGCCCTGGCGCTCGCCTATTGGCCAAATTTTTAGATCTGTAAATTGTGCCACGGGTAGCGCGATGCACTACCCAGGGTGCTACACTGGCCCATTTTTTTTGTTTTGTTCTTTTTTTTTGCTTCAAATCGTGCAATTTCGTCTCTCATTGGCTTCGGGTGACTCCTACACATAAAAATACCATGAATTAGAATAAATTATTATATTACACATCCTGATTCCACCAAATATGAGCAAAATGCGAGACGGCATGCATATAAATACACATACTTTAACTTGAATATCAGTTGTCCCCGAGTTAGATGCTCCACCTCTACCTCTACTTCTTCCTACCGACGGTTGCATGCTTTCCTTATGAGGGTGTACTGATGATGACGAAGATGTTGCAGGTCCTGTTGGCGGCATCATGTTACCATATTCCTCACTGGGCAAAAACGCATAATGTGACTGGGCTGCCCACAAGAATAGCATATGTCTGAACCCTGGTGGCAAATGCCAAAATGATTCCTACCACACCGACCACAATGCGGCGTCGGGGCCTCATCTTATTAGGGTCTCCACTATATTGTGAGCTCTGTCCTCGGGGGTTCTGACCCTAACCAAAATGAGTGGTTCAATCATGACGCTGACCCTGAAACTATGTTGTTGTATTAGCTACCGGATAAGATAGGTGTCGGGCAAACGAAAGTCTGGACTCACCTCGAGATTCACTATATCAACTATAGACCGGGCTCTTTTATGTTGGCCCCAATCATGCTCTAGAGCAGCTCGTTGTTGCCTTTTTTTAACCTCCAAGCTCTGCGCATAGGCTTGAATGCGAGCAATGTCCATGTTTGGACTTAGAGAAGCAATGGTACACTCGTTGATCAAATGTGGTCCAAAACCACCCACAAATAGATGTACTTTATCACTCATCTCGACCACAACCAAAGGAGCATACTTGGTCAAGGAGTTAAACTGCATGATGTACTCCCGAGCACTCATGTTACCATGCTCCAAACGTAAGAAACTGTCTTGTTTAGCTCGGCAGAGCTCAATAGGAAAATATTGTTGTAGAAAGGCTTCAGAAAACTCCATCCATCCCCTACTGGTGGGGCAAGAGGTCCCCTAGATTGTTCCCAAGTTTCATACCAAGTCACAGCAATATCTCGCAATCTATATGAAATAATCTCCATAGGCTCTGTATTAGTGGCATGCATAACTCATAAAGTCCGATGCATCTGGTCTAGAAAATTCTGGGGATCTTCGTTTGGATCTGTTCCTGTGTATACCGAGGGGTCCAAATTTATGAAATCCCGAACTCTCGTACTATCTGCTCTATCTGAGGTGGCAAGGACCTGACGTTGGGCCTGAGGGGCTACTAATCGAGTCAGCAACTGCAGAGCAGTCCTCATATCTTGATCTTGTTCAGGAACAAACGGGGAGGAATCGAAGGCTCGTTAGCTTCTCTTTGTCATTCTGGGGGTATTGGGGTTGTCCCCGAAACCTGAGTATCAGCCTCATTGGGGGGTCCGTGTTGACCCATAAGGGCAGGTGGCACCTGGTTGGTACCTTCTCCTGCTTCTTCATTCAATCCTCGAATAACTGTCTGGCATCTTGTGGTAGGCATCGCTATAAACATAAACAAGATGGGGATTAGAAACGAATACTTACGACCCCGCTCTAGCGCACAATCTAGATCAGAAGGAAAGGTATTCACTCTAGATATCACGTAGCCTCTTGTTTGTAAGTATGGTGCACGACATACCCATAAACAAGATTCTACTAGGTACGACTAGCAGACTCCCTCGGACAGACCTGCTCTGATATCAAGTTTGTCACACCCCAACCTTGGGAGGTGCGACAGGCACACGATGCCCGAAGGCCCCGTGCGAACCAACATCCTTACTAAGACCATTTTTAATCAGGAAACCTAGGCCAACGAAGCCTCCAAGTAATAATACCAGAATTTAAAATGTGCACATCTAACTGTGAAAGGAATATTAACACTACAACTTCACAGTTGTTACCAACATGGTCATAACCAGCCTTTACATACATCCGAATATTAGTCTACAAGCCTCTAAGAGTGTTAAAACATAGTACATGACTTGGTCGGGAAAGGGCCTCACCGTACCCCAAAATGACTGAAACTTGTGCTTTAGTACCTATTCACTTCGGTCAGTTACTCCGGAGAAGTGGAGTGCGACAACCAACAACTCAAGCAGGTACCTTGCTAGGGAGGGACGCCACCGGGTCTATATGTACATGTGGGCATGAACACAACGCCCAAAGAAAAGGGCATCAGTACAAAAGATGTACTGAGTATGTAAATCGGATAACATACGTAAATCAAAGGCATAACATAAGAGATAGAAATATACAATTTTAACATGTATACCGAAGACAAGCCACTGAGGGCGTGCACTTCTATAACCATGGATTCATGAATGTATGCAAGTTTTGCAAACAAATCAAGCCACTCATTGGAGCCATGCATTTTATTAATTATAATATATACATTCAGCCACTCTTTGGGCATATCATCTCATATCGTACCCGGCCTCATAGAGGATTCGATCGTACCTGATCTCAACAGAACTCGGCGTAACCGGCCTCGAGAGGACTCAATAAAGTCTTATTTCACATCACACCATACTCGTCCTCATAGAGGACTCGGTCGCATCCGACCTTAGGAGGACTCGACTACACATTGCCTCAACAGGACTCGGCGTAGTCGACCTCATGAGGACTCGGTAGCCTCACATAACACATCATCGTACCCAGCCACACAAGGACTCGGTAATGTCTCATATCAAGTCTCATCATACCCAACTGATCAGTGGTTGCACAATAGGTGTCGTACCATGCCGACTATAGCACGGCTCGATAAAGTATACATATATATAAGTGCAATGCAAAGTCAAATTCAAGAGATATTAAGATCAAACTCATACCGAGTCATATTTTCAACTTCGGAATACTATGTGGAGCACTTTAACTTAAGAGAAATGTTACCGGTCTTTGGAAGACCATAAAAATCCCCACCTTCCTATAGAAATGGTTTTTGTTATGTCTTCTGAAAAGGTGTTGTTTCTACATTATTCTATTTCCAAATATAAGTATCACATGTTCTTTGATAATCTTATCTGCTATCAAAGAAACTTTTCACAGTTATTTTAGAAATAGAAAGCAATCATATAGAATATATTCTTCTTAATAAGTAACATAGAAGCTATATAATGTCATCAAAATATCAGCAGGGTGTATTTGTGATGGTTTACCAGAAAATACACACAATAATTTGTATTAACCAGGAAACTAACATCGATCAAATAAAATGCACTACATCTGCTTGGATGCAAGCCTAACCCAGCCTAACCCATCTATGTAGAAGAAAGACTTTTCCAACGGCTAAAATCAATCGCATTCTTAATGGAATCACAAATCGGAATCCAGCAGCAAAATTACAGTTTTTGCTGAAAGACATATATGGACACACACACAGTGAAAGTCCTGAATACTACAACAACAACAACAACAACAACAACAACAACAACAACAACAACAACAACAACTATGCCACAATCCCGAGCAAGTTGGGGTCAACGAAATAGTCCCAAGTCTAAAACATATTTTTGTTTGTAACAAAAAATAATAACTTAAGTTAATGATAGAACATATACTTTAATCCTTAATAACTATGCAACAAGAGACCTTTTCCTACAGCACCCTAAACAGTTTGTCTACATGGACTACAATCCCCCTTTTAGCTTAATATAAGAGAAGGTGGCTGAATATATTTTTTTCCGGATAGGTAATAGACGGTGACTGAATTTACTGATCACATTTATCTCCTATCCCAAGTAACAAAAATACTCATAGCCTTCAATGCCTAAGTAAGGTTAAAGCTTCAGTCTGCATCCATATAGCATCCCCCACCCCCCCACCCCCTCTTTTTTTGTTTGGTTGATCAGTTGATCTGTGCTCATAGGACTTGGTTGAATTGAATAGGACATTGATGAAACAGATAGAAAGAGAACCTAAAAGTGTAAAAGAGCAAAAGCTCAACTTCTAGAAACTACTCCCATACTACTCCCAAGTGTCACATTGAGGGCAAACATGGTCTAGGACAGGATATCGTAACATTGACCCAGAGAATTTAGCTATGGAGACTTAATCTAGAAAACAAATTTAGAAAAAAGAATCTTGATGATTCATATTGGAAGAAGGAACTTAGTCGCTTGAACATGCATAGAAGCAAAGCCTCTATTTGCATGTGTGATATTATTTCAAGGGGTAATAAGATGCTATTCATTATTCAATGGATGCATGGCCTCAAGCAATTGATCATTGTGCCAGTCAGAAACCAAAGACAAATGAACACTTTCATTTCAAGAGAATCACTCCAGCACATGGCAACATGCAACTTTTGCCATAACTCTGAGAAGAACAACAACTACTACGCCTCGGTCCCAAACAAGTTGGGGTCGGCTATATGAATCCTCACATCTTTCATTAAGCTAAACTCATATCATCATCATTCCAAATAAAATAAAAGTGAGTGAAAATTACAGCAAAAAGTATATCAGTACATTATGTCATTTAGGTACATCACTGTAATGATAATGATAATAATAATAATAATAATAATAATAATAATAATAATAATAATAATAATAATAATAAAAGAAAAAAATCAAGGACATTTGCCAGGTGGACTGCTTCTCAATTAAAAAAGAACATGAAACTCAGGTGCATTTCTAAGAGCAATACGCAAAATGCAACCGCAATGCTCATGAGGTACGAATTTAGTAAGAACTCATACCTTATCGTGGCTCCTCCCTTCCCAATAATTCCACCACAAGAGCTATTGGGCACAACTAGTCTAACTTTTGATCGCGGGTCAACACCATCTTCGGCATAAAACTGACTCAAGAAAGAGACAGTATTTCAATCAATATATCGATAAATGTACAGAGAATGGGATTCAAGAGGGTGTATTACCTCATCTAACAATTTACCAAGAATAAGTTCAACTGCCTTGAGTATATTATCCACAAGCCCAGATACCATTATAACCCTATCTGACGTACCAGGGAAAAACTCGAAGTTGCGTGACAACTGAACTCTTGCCCCAGAACGGGACTGAAACTCGGTGATTGTTGAGCCACCTTTTCCAATAATTGAGCCGGCTTCAGTATTTGATAGAAGAAACTTGACATAAGTTTTCTCCTCCTCGTGGCCTGGAGGCTGGAACATCAGAGTGAGAAGGAATAAGAGACAACACGAAATAAAGTAGCCCTAAAATTGATATTGTAAGTTAGTGATCAGAAGAGATAGTGACAACACAGGCTACTAATCAAAATTAAAATCATGATTTTGAACAAACAAATTGAAAGGATAACAAGTAAACATGATGCTCATGAAATCGCAAAGGCATTAAACAAAGTGCAATACCTATGTGCCTGTCTCGTGATATCAAGCAGCTCTTCATATATAAATCCTTAGTAATGAAAACAAAATCTGCCACCTCATTTACCGTCTTCAAAAACAAGGAAAAGTACCAAAATCGATGCAATACAGGATAATATTGTCAACTATACAAAGTGGGAAAAGCATAAAGTTCTGCTGGGCTTAAAGTGCAAATAAAGCGCCCACTTTAACCAAGAAAAACGCATGTTAAGAAAAACGAAAACGCAATAACAATGAAAAAAGGTTATTCAACACAAACAAAAACTTAAATGGAGAAAGAAACTTTAAAAAAAATACTGCTAACTTCTAGTCTGTAACAAATATTGCAAAAATCATGCATTTATTACTTTCAAACTATCAGTAATCAGCTCAGTAATGCTTTTGCACATATATGGTGCGTCATCACCCTTATAGTCCAGTTGATAGATGGTAATAATCATACTTTGTTAGCCCAAACATGAGTAATCATAACTTTGTTAGGTCAACTAACATTGGGCAGTCTTATAATGCATGTAAAAGCTTTAGATATTGTAATAAGACCCTAAAGTGACCTAATGCTATTGGAGCTTTAGACTTGACTTAGCGCAAATATAAACTTGGCTACTCGTTCTTGCATCAATCTCCCCTAGATGGAGAGGATTTTGCCTCAAATTTGGATTTAATCATATACATGTTAGGGTAAGAGATGTTTGACATCCAACTGTATCCTCCCTTACGCTCCAGCTTGTAGTGTTGCTACAAAAAAGTTTTGAGCACTCTAAAAGGCCCTTTAATTGAGGCTTTAGATCTGAATTGTGCTTGGACAGAATGCCTCATTCCTAAGGTACAGTCATAAAGAGTCCCTAGGCTCGCAGTTGCAATTCTCCAACTCAAAAACCAGTGTTTTAAATAGCGATCGCTTCGTCGCTTTAAGCGAGAAGCGACGTGAAGCGATGGCTGCTCACTTTTTCATACATGAGGCGACTCGACCAGACGAAGCGCTAGCTTCAGTAGAAGAAGAGCGAAGCGACCTAGAAGCGAGAAGCGCAGAATCGCTCGCTTCTATTCAGAGGGGTCAGTTTTTAAAAAAAAAATAAAGTTCGGGTCTGTTCTAAGACCAAAGTGAACAGCCATTTCTCTCTTCTTCCCAAAATCAATTGTTGCTGCTAGGGTTCCAGTCGACAGCCAAGACCATCCAAGACCAGAGACCTCCTCCAGGTAATTTTTCTTCTTTTTTTCTTCTTTCTTCTTTCTTCTTTTTCTCCTTTTTTTCTCTCTGCTTCTTCTTCTTGTTCCCGTCCAGGCGTCTGCTCACATCTAGGGCAGGCGCGATTTATTTTTTCCTTTTATTCTTCTTATTTAGCATTTTAGCCTTTATTTATTAATTTGTATGTGTATTTCAGTTTATAAAGTTAATTATATATATATATATATATATATATATATATATATATATATATATTATATTTTCAGTTTATTTGATTAGTATTTTAGCCTTTATTTATTAATTTTTATGTGTATTTCAGTTTATAAAGTTAATTATTATATATATTATATTTTCAATTTATTTGATTATGTTTTTTCTTATATCTTAATAGGGATTTGAAAATGACCCAAAGTTCGAAGAAGGAGCAAAAAAATTAAATGAGTCATCAACCATTTGCGACCAATCTTGATGATGATGATGATGATATGGAAGAAGGTGAAGGTTTGTCACTTCCAACAAAACGGGGAAGAGATGCAATCTCTTCAAGCCATGGATCGACGGGTACGAGTAGGACTAAAGGTCCTATAGATTGTTATTTCCCAAATAAGCCAGAAGCAATGAGCGGTGGAAAAGATGTGCAAAAAATTGCTAAGGACATTTTAAGGGATCGTGCAGTTAAAGCTTTTGCACGATGAGTCTATGATGTTGGGCTCCCCTTCAATTGTGTCAACTATATTGACACTTTTGGAGACTTTATTGAAGTCGTTGGTCAATATGGACCTGGGATGAAGCCTCCCACTTATCATGAAATCAGAGGTCCTTATCTAAATAAGGAAGTGGAAGAGACCAATAAAATTGTGGAGGAACAAAAAGTTATGTGGAATAAGTATGGATGCTCCATTATGATGGATAAGTGGACGGCAAGAACTGGGAAAATGATTATTAATGTGTTGGTGAATTCTCCCAAGGGAAATTTGTTTCTTGAGTCGATTGATGCTAGCGACTCGTCCACTGACCACATCAAAATGTTCGCCTTGTTTCAGAACACCATTGAAAAGATTGGCCCAAGCAAAGTTGTTCAAGTAGTCACTGATAATGCAAGTGAAAATGCTAAAGCGAGTGGTATGTTGCAAGGAGTGTACCCGAATGTCTATTGGACTCCATGTGCGGCTCATTGTATCAACTTAATATTCGGGGACATTTTCAAGGAAAAACCCTTCTCTACAGTTTTTGGTCAGGGCGTTGGGGTATATTCTTATATTGCTCAGCAGCCCTTGTTATTGGATATGATGAGAAGATTCACCAGACAAAAACATTTGGTGAAACCGGGCAAGACAAGGTTCGCCACTGCTTTCTTGACTTTGCATAGTATTCACTTGCAAAAGCCAATTTGAGAAAGTTGTTCATTTCAGAGGAATGGGAAAAGAGTAAATTTGCAAAGGAAGCTGGGGGAAAGATATTGCACGCATTATTCTTTCTTATTCTTTTTGGAATAATGTCCTTCATGCTCTTAAAATTGGTGGCTCTTTGATTAAAGTACTCCGTTTGGTGGAAGGGGAGCAAAAACCATCAATGGGCTAACTCTATGAAGCTATGGATAGGGCCAAGGAGGCTATTCAAGCATCATTCACTGATGAACAGAAATATGCAAAGGTCTTTCAGATCATTGATTCAAGATGGACGGAACAACTTCATCAACTTTTGCATGCAGCTGGACCTATTCTGAGCCCGTCACTCTTTTATGATCAGTATGAAAATAATTCACTGGCTAGAGAAATGTGGAAGGGATTCCATGAGTGTGTTATTAAGTTGACCCCAGATGAAGACTTGCAAGAAAAGATAGTAGATCAGTTTGCTATTTACAAGGCAGGTGAAGGACTTTTTAAGCTGCGAATGGCTATTAAACAAAGAAAGACGAAGTCGCCCGGTGATCGAGTGCTTCTATATTTTATAGCTCTAACTTTTAATGTATTTTTTATACTTATTAACTGTTGAATAGTTTTTTTTCACTTCTATAGTTGAGTGGCGGGACCAATATGGTGCAGAGACTCCGGATTGACAGACTTTCGCCATCAAAGTTCTAAGTTTAACTCGTAGTTCATCCGGATGTGAAAGGAACTGGAGCGTTTTTTAACACGTGAGAACTAAAAAGAATGATTACGTGTTTTAAGATAAAGTAAATTATATCTCAATTGTCCTAACTCCTACTAATTAGTTGACACATCTTGTTTGCAGATTCATATAAAGAAGAGGAATCGACTAATCTTGAAGCGCCTCCATAATCTAGTGTTCATAAAATACAATAGAGCATTGAGGCATTGCTACAACCGCAATCTAATCGATCCAATTCTTTTGGACAATGAGGCAAATGAGTGGCTAACCGGAGTCCCCGAAAATTGTGAAGATGAAGAAGTATTTGAAGGGGACTCTAATTTCACTTGGGGTGATGTTGCGGATGCTAGTGGAGTTGGGGAGAACGCTTATGGTTTAGGGGGGAATACTTCAAGTTCAAGCTCGACTAGGAAGGGAAAAAGTGTGGCTACTACAAGTCGATCTCTATCCCTAATTGATGAAGATGAAAGTGATCATGAAGAGGAAGAGGAGGGGGAAGAAGAAGATGACGAGCAATATGAAGATAATAGAGGAATTCAAGATTTTGACAATCTTGAAAAAGAACAAGAAGAGTAAAGAATAAGATGTTGATTCTAGTAAGTTAGTGGTTTTGATTTTGCTTGCCCTATGGTTTATGGAGGATTTTGTGGTACCTACTTTTAAGTTTTTAAATTGAACTTTTTGATTATTTATATTGTGTCTTTGCAAGGTTTACATTATGTTTTTTTAAGAATTGCACTTCACTTCAATGAAGCGTGCGCTTCGCTTTTGAAGCGAGGCGAGCCTCTGTCGCTTTTTTGCGCTTCTCATCCTTTTAAGAAATAAAGTTTTTGATCGGAATACGAATCAAACCGAAGGACCGCTCTCAAAAACACTGTCAAAAACAAAGCTTCTTCATGTTATGAGCAAATTCAAAATGTGGTAGAAGTCTCATTTTCTGAGACTCTTTCTCACCATGTCTGTCAATGGGTACCGAACGTAGTCTTCAAAAAGTGACTTGTATATTTTAAGTCACAACCTAAAGTTGTTATCTTTACAACTTCATGAAGCTTGTCCACCTCCTTGGAAGAATGATAAGAAAATAATAGAGACATTATGAATGGTATTACATCGACTCAAGAGTGCTAATTTAGAAAACCGACAGCTAACTAGCATTATTAAGTCTTTGTTCCAAGGAGCCCACCACAAAATCTATGCTAACATCATTCCAAGAATTGCTAGATGTGCACACATGCACGGTTGGTGATGGCTCTTGGATTTGTGACAAACGGTGCATCTCTCCACAATGAGTTGAACATATTGAGCCACTTTGGGCCAAAAGAAGTGTTCTTGAACCTACTAAGTGTTTCCGTTACACCAAAAGGTTCAGCTAACCTTCCAGTGTGCTTTTCTCGCGACGTGCAATAGTCTTGTTGTCTATCACGAACTGCTGATATTGATCCCGAAAAAAGACGGTAGTTGGTAGATACAGCTAGGCCATGAACAGCCAACCATCATAGTGTAAAAATTGGATAGGTTCGATCTATAGTCATTAGGGCCTCCTAAAATAATTTACTAAATTCGTTGAGTTGTTCCAACTTCCAAGGGATCAAATCGGCTAGATATTAGTTTTTTTATAAGTATATCTAGAGACGTAATTCACATCTTTATTTGAGACGTAATTCGCATCTTTGGAACCAAACATCGGATTATGAACTCATATACATCCCAAAAAACACCAAAATTCATCCTTAGGGTTTAAAATCACACATATAAGCAAAAAAACCTGCTCACATACTGATTTTCACACTGTCGTATAGAACGGCGGATCAACAATGTAAAACGGCATTATCATAAAATTCAAATACGGAACAACAAAAGATAGCAGATCTGAAGCATCCAGATGTTAAAAATATGCGCTAAAGAAGAGAATAAAAACAGTGATGATTACCTGAATGAGGAGGCAGCGATTCGCGAGGCGAAGATTGGTCCTGAAGACCTTCAGTAGACGAATTGTAGTTAGATTCTGTCCCTTCCGTTGCCATTATCAGTGTTTCTGCGTGAATAGAGAAGCGAGTTAAAGCATTCGCATCAGAAGGATGCGGCGATATGTGACTCTCTGTGTAACTGTCTATAGTTTTTGACTAATATTGTAACTTTGGGTGTATTTTGGTACACTCAAATACAATGATATAATGTTGGACATTGTTTCCTCTCTTTTAGTAAATAACACAAATTATCACTTTAATTACTCATTTTTAGATAATGTATTGTAAAATTTTGACCTTGAAAATATCTCCTTTTGTGCCAGTTTTCAAGGAGAAAATAACATTGTATAGCCGCTGTAAAAATAATAGGCTAAAAATATATAAAATTTATATTTTTTTTGTATATATATACATTTAAAATTTTCAGTTGATTTTTCCAAAAAGAAAAGTTAAAATTTAAAAAAAATAGAGCAACCAGAATTACTTCTAGGCATATTATTGAAGCAAACGAATAACCACGTTGTATTATCACTTTTAGTCCGTGTCAGAAACTATTTACATCTGGTAGCGAAAAAAACTAGAAACTATTTACATCTGGTAGCCGAAAAAGTATATAAAATTTGTATAATTTTTGTATATTAACATAAAAGTGTGTGTATATATATATACAAAATAATATACAAATTTTATATATTTTTTCAGCTATTATTTTTACAGCAGCTATACAATGTCATTTTCTCATTGAAAACTGGCATAGAAGGGGATATTTTCAAAGTCAAAATTTTAGAAGACATTATCTAAAAATGAGGAATTAAAAGTGATAATTTGCGTTATCCAATAAAAGGAGAGTAAACGTTTTGCTTCAGAGTAGAAGATTTGCTTCATGAATCGGAGTTGGGTAACAACGTTAGTTTTTGAACACATTGTGTGAGTGAGACTAAAGATGCTCCACTTTAGCATACTTAAGGGGCTAGATATGCTCAGGACTATATTTGAGAGACCAAAATAGACCTACCCTCAAAGATAGGGGACAATATTGGCCAAAAACTCTATCTATCTATCTATCTTTTATATAATAGGAAAAGCAAAACTATGATAGGATGCCAATGTGGAATACCCACAATTCAATACATGTCAAACTTTAGGACAAATCTCCAAGATAGTTGGAGTTTAAAATTAATTTTAAAAAAAAAAATATATATATATATATATATATATATATATATATATATATATATATATATAATAGGAAAAGCAAAACTATGATAGGATGCCAAGTGGAATACTCACAACTCAACACATGTCAAACTTTAGGACAAATCTCCAACATAGTTGGAGTTTAAAATTAATTTAAAATATAAACTAGTGAAAAAAAATTCAACTTGTGAATTTCAAAAAAATTGTATACTTCCTCCAATGCTTTGGCAGTTATTTTATTTATTATACTTGGCAATTACCAAAAAACAAAATTACTCCTACTTTTTTGTTGGCCATTTTTTAATAACTACACTCAAATTTGCAAATTATTTTTGTAAAGAAAAAGAAAAAAACGGTTTGATCGTGCTTCCAAAGGTGGGCTTCCAACAAAACTCCCTATTTTATATAACTGACGCTTTATTATTTCAAATCCTTTTCAAATTCCTATTTTATCTACTCAGTATCCCTATTTTGCACGTTAGAACAAAGGTGGACGGGAAGCAATTTACACAATTTCTGAATCTGTAGGTTCAACGACTGCTTTATTAAAGCATGAGGTGGATTATGTATTGGGTCAATTACATACTAAAAACGCTACAAATGCATTGTCCAGAATTCTTAATGATGTCAGTAAGCATCCAATTGTTAGACATAAAGCAACCGAAACTGTTGATTCTCATAGCAGATGCGGAAGGTATTACACTTCTTGAAGATCTTTCCAAATTACAAATCAACATCAAACACGCAACACCTAATTTCATAAATAACTTTACTATCGAAGAATTCAGATAATTGAATAGCAGGTGATGGCGGTGTGCAAAGGCCCCTTAATCAATGTTACTGCCCAAGTAATGAAGGTTTGTATAAGGCATGATTTTGTGCAATCTCAATACAATCACGGAAATCATTCATGGTGTCATCTCTCAAGGACTGAAGTATTGCCTCTCATGAAACCTCTCTATAGTTTCAATGCACCAACAATCATATTACTTTGCTAACTAAAGAGGGAAAGCAGGCGAGTATCTTAAGTACCTCACTATCAATAGTTTATGCAATGTATTCAATAATGGACAAAGTTCAACAGGAGCAATATGTTTGCTTTCATCATGGTGATAAGCATTTAAACGACTAACTAAGTAGCTCATAGAAGGCTTTTACTGCTGAAATTCCTTGCACAAATTGACAGTAGGTTAGCATACATATATGTATGTTCATGGTGCTATAATAATTATATACAAGCTTTCTACTGCAATTGTAATGATCCGACCGATCATTTTGAACATTTGCACTTCGTTCGGTTATTTGAGGGCATGAGTAACTCCGTATGATGTACTTTGACTTGTGTGAATTGTCGGTTTGGTTTGCAGGTATTTCGGAATCGAATTGGAAGAAAGAATTTCATTGTTAAAGCTTTAAATTGGGAGAGTTGACCAGGTTTGACTTTTTAGCATTTGACTTCGGATTGGAATTCCGATGGTTCCATTAGCTTCGTTAGGTATTTTGGACTTAGGAGCGCGTTCGAAATGTAATTTGGAGGCCCGTTGTAGAATTAGGATTGAATTGGCGAAAGTTGGAAATTCAGCGATTTCGGTCGGCAGTGGAAAAAGTGATATCGGGGTCAGAATAGAATTCCGGAAGTTAGAGTAGGTTCGTAGTGTCATTTGTGATGTGTGTGCAAAATTTGAGGTCATTCGGACATGGTTTGGTTGATTTCGGGATCGGTTGTCGAATGTGAAAGTTTAGAAGATCTTAGGCTTGAATTCGAGGGTAATTTTGTGTTTTAATGTTGTTTTGAATGATTTGAAGATTTGACTAAATTCGTATTGTGTTTTAGGATTGATTGGTATGTTTGGTTGAGGTCCCGTGGGGCTCGAGTGTGTTTCGGGATGAGTTTTGAGCGAGTCCGAACATTTCCGAAACTCGGATATGGTTCTGGTGCTTGGAATTTCGCGGACCGCAGCAGAATTTTGCGGCCGCGCTTGGAATTTTGCGGACTGCATAATTTTGATGTGGCCGCACTCCGGAGAAAGTTATGCATATACTCTAGTACGACTTCGGAAGCCTATATATTTTGATCTACAAAGAATTTTGAGATTATTCTAAAACGAAAATTGTAGCTCTTCGTGTCTAGTTTCCAGAAAGGTAAAGAAGTCATCATTTGGACATATGTAGAGAACGTTATGGCCAAAATACTAAAACCTGGCAGTGCAGCCACCAAAAGTGCGGCCTCACTAGTTTTTCGCGACCGCGGGACCTGGGAGGTGCGTCCGCGCTCAAACTTTTGCGGACAGCGAAGTGGGAGATCAAAGGTGCACTATATAAATAGGGTTTAGGGTATTATTTCACATTTTGGACCTAGGGAGCTAGGTTTGTGGCAATTTCTCGAGGGATTTTCAAGAAATTCATCAAGGTAAGTGATTCTAACTCGAATTTGGTTAATATACATGAATATTTCATTGATTTCATCATCTGATTAGTACTTTGAGGTGAAAATTTGGGAAAAATTGTATAAACTTCATAAAATGAATTTTTGGGATTTGAATGTCAATTCGAAGTCGGATTAGCGTGAAACTAGTATGGTTGGACTCGTGAGTGAATGAGTTTTCGTAATTTGTGACTTTTACCCGATTCCGAGGCGTGGTCCCGGGGCAGTATTTGAGCCAATTTAGGATTTTGGGCTAATTTGATAGTTTTTCTTGTGAAATTTATTCCATTGGCGGATATTGATGGTATTGTACTGATTGTGAATAGATTCAGAGCATTTGGAGCTTGAGTCGATAGGCAATAGCATTGCGGGGTAGAGATTTGATCGGTTTGAGATAAGTAACGATTGTAAATCTAGTCCTGAGGGCATAAAACCCCGGATTTGGTATCATTCTACTATTTTGATGTGACGCACATGCTAGGTGACGGGTGTGTGGGCGTGCACTGTTGGGGATTGTGACTTGGTCCGTCCCATAGCAACTGTAAAGTTGCATATTTTATTGAAACTATATGATACTTACATGTTTTAGAAAGAGTTTCTGTAAATTGGGTTGAATGCCATGTTTGGGTCTTGTGCCAATGCTCTTTGAACCCTTAGGGGCCTTTTCTTACTATCTTATTGTTGTTTTCGATTAAAAATCTATAATCAGTCATGGTTATACCTGTTTACTGCATAACTCAGTTTTTCTTACTCTTTTTTGATGCATATAAATATTGTTTTGGGCTGAGTACCCTGATTTTACTGAAATGCCCAAGTGGCTTGAGAGGTTTATGACTGAGTGAGGCTGAGGCCCTGATTTGTGAGGATATTTATGGGATCGGGTTGAACGTCACAGCATGTTTGATATAGGCCGAGGGCCTGAGTGATTTATGCCATGATTTGGCTTGATATAACGCTTGGGCTGAAGGAGCCCCTCCGGAGTCTGTACACACCCCAAGTGAGCGCAGGTACCTACTCAGTGCGAGTGCCAAGTGCTGAGTGACTGGGAGGCATGAGTGATTATGAGGTATGCCCGAGTGGCGTGAGTGATTGTGAGGTATGCCCGAGTGGCATGAGTAATTATAATGTATGCCCGAGAGGCATGAGTGATTGTGAGGTTTGCCTGAGGGGCTGTATACGAGTGATATTGCCCGAGGGGCTGTTTATGATTTTATCATTTTTGCTCACCTTGCATTGAGACTTTGTTTAAAAACTGTTGAAAAATATCTTTAAATGATTTTACTGGAACTAGGTTTAAATGAGATGTTTTGATTCAAACCCTGAATTTAAAAGCATGTGGTATTTTACTAAGATTCCATGATATGAACTTTATCTACTTATTGCTCGTCACTACTGCTCAGTTTTTATTTATTGTTGTTACTTATTGAGTTGGCGTACTCACGTTACTCCTTGCACCTTGTGTGCAGATCCAGGTGTAGCTGGACACGATAACGGCTGTTGACAATTCCGGTTGCAAATTTTCTCGGGGTTAGTAAGGTAGCTGACTGGCGATCGCAGCCCCGCTCTTCTCCCTCCTATCTTCCTTTAGTTATATTTACCTATTTTCTAGACTATGTTAGTCTTGATATTGTCAGACAAATTGTAGTAGATGCTCATGACTAGTGATACCTCGATGTCGAGCTTTTCTTCTCTGCACTTTTGGTTTGATTTGAACTCCTTTACGAAGGTTTTTTTATGCTAAATAGCCTTGAAATTATCTTTGAAATGAAGATATCAGTTTGTTTTGGAATGAGTCGGCTTGCCTAGTTCCACGATAGGCTCCATCACGACAAGTTAAGTTTTTGGGTCGTGACAGATTGATATCAGAGCCCTAGGTTACATTGGTCTCACAAGTAATGAACAGATTTAGTAGAGTCTTGCGGATCGGTATGGAGACGTTTGTACTTATCTTCGAGAGGCTGCAGAACCCTTAGGTAAATTTCACTTTTTTGTATTCTATCATGCGGAACTGATTCATCTTGGAACATAACTCCTTGAATTCCTTCCGCGCATTCGTATGTGCACATGAGCGCTCCATATCGGTTGTGCATCGCCGACTTGTTATTCTATGAACAGGATTGGGATATGTATTCTGTGTTTGTGGTGGTGGGCCAGTCTGGAGGACATGAGGCCATGGTTAGGCCGTAGCTTAGGCTCGGTAGCATTAGTTGTAACCTATACATTTGGACTCATATGTCCGATAATGTCCCTACGAGTGGAATTTGTGGCTCGATGAGCGGTGGAATGGCTTTGTGGTGAGTATATTGTAACTGCGGAAGGTGTTAAGACGATGTGAATATGATGAGAAGTGTTTTCTTGAAATGTAGAGAAAGGCCATTGGGTGCTTGATTTTTGTTTTGATGTGACGTACGATCTCGAGTGTGAATGTTTTGAAGGATCTTTCACATTGTTAAATTTTGGGGCAAATTAAATTCTCATGTCTGTCAATGAATTTGGACTCAATAAGAGTAAGTGGTTATGTAATAATGGTGGTTGTGAATGGGTATTTTGATGTTGATAGCTCGAGAAAGATAATCTTCGAAGAGACTTAGAGTCGGTAACCTTCTATTGGTTCTGGTAAGAAAGAGATGCATTTCGAGTTGATGCAGCAATTGGGAAGCAAAGTATGAGAGAAGACATGACAAGAAGCATTTTGCGGTGGTTGAAGTACTAGCGGGTCAAGTAGGAGAAGTAGAGGTTGAGAAGTTTCTTAAAGGAGATGATTTAACTGAAGTAAGAGTGGCAGATTAGCATATGAATTCACTGGTAGGGTAGTCGTGCGCCTTGAGAAAGGGTAGAATGGTTTGGAATCGTGTTAATATGTGATTTGGCATGCAAACTCTATTTGGAGTGATGGTTACTGTACAAAGGAAGATTGAACATGGCAGAAATGAGTGTGTTTAAAATGAAGAGAAGCGTGAAGATCTGATTATCATGTCAGGTGCAATATGACTTGAGTTCGGAAGGTATTGTTGAATGTACAGTTGATGTCAATAGGGAAAGTGCAGACTTATACCAATGGTGGGTAAGCATGAACTCAAGAGAATTTACGGATTTTGTGGTCGTTGCACTCAGTGCAGTGTCATTGGGAGATGTCGGTTTCACATGTGGGTTATCTCTTGTGTGCAGCTAGCGGTGGCGTGATGTTGATGAAGCTTTTGCAAGGAATATTACTTGCTACCCGGTAGGAGGTCCCGTGTGTGATTGTGGCTGGCGATTCAGAATGTTCATGAAATGTTTAATAAAAGACTTCGAGAAGTCGGGCGTGTTAACGACGTGAGATCTTGGTAATTGAGAAGGAGAAATCCTTGCAGGTTCTAATTTTATATAATTACAGCTTAAGGCTAAGTGGGGGAGTCTGCTATCGATGAGTTGATTGCACGGTTATGTGTCGTCTGCAAGTCTCGACACTATCCAATGTATAGCCATATACAAATCTTGAAAATTCCAAATCGCTGCATATAAATCTTGAATCCATTAGAACCATTCTCGAGAGTCATCCACTCTACTCAAATCTCGAATTGACCGACCAAACGGACCAAAACGACATGTGCCCCATTAGCACACCAACACCCAAGGGAAATAATGAGTAACCCACACTCCTACACAACCGAGCAAATTCCCGCTCCATGTACACTACATATTTCGTGAATAACCACTCAATTATTTTATGGTCCTCCTATAACCATATAGTGCAATACAACTTGTGTCCAGAAATTCCTTTACCTGAGTCATCCTCGATCTCGACCTCTGCAAGTCATAACTGATTCACCAGTATACCTCAAACTGAAACTAATACGACACATAACCGTGCAATCAACTGCATTCAGTATCAAAAAGGTGAAGGAAACAGTCTTAGGTCCACATAAAGTCTCTTCGAAGTAAGCATTTTTGGTTGTGGAACCTTTGGGATACATAAAAAGGGAATTCATCGGCTTATAAGCCTTAGAGGGTGTGATTCTATGCTAGAGTTTGTGGGGCAAGTTTTAGTTAAGGATAGTAGTGTTCTAACAAGGAAAAAGTAGCAATTTGAAGGCAATTTGGAAAGGACTTGGAGAAATAGGACAACTTGGTAGTAGGTTAGGTTAACACAGTAATGTGTATGATCGATTCTTTGGGTACTTATGACGCGGCTAGTATCTATAGGTGTTTCATGGCAATGCTCTCGGATTTGGCAACATGTGTGGCTTGGTGGAGTTAGAGGAATTCAGTTCACATAACTTGGTTATGTGCAAATGGATTTCAAAGTGTTCATGATGGTTTCTACCATGGTTTGAACTGGATATTTTCTACCGGTGTACGTAATGTGTTGTGTGTTATGATTTCCTCCTAGAAAGAAGCAAGAAAGAGGTTTCTGACTAATAAGGAATGTAATTTGCTAGCGACTCAGAGTTGATAATGGAATTCTTATGCTTGTCACATGATGGCATAATAGATGTGTTGTGTTGTGTGGGAATAGGATTTACATGTATAAGTTCATAGTTCAGTTTTGAAGGGAATGACATAAATTCTTAGGCAGCATAGACAGTTTCAAATGACTATGTAAATGATATTATTATTTGGTATGGCTTGATGAGAGTGTACATTTCAGAAGAGGCAGTGTGTTTTGATTTGTGGGTACTTCGCTGGTATTGCGGCACTCTCCCGATTGATCGACTACTGATATTCAAATTGTTGCCAGGTGGCACGAAAGAATTTTTAAAGTATTTCTCATGGGATGATTGTGTATGAGAGAGGTGTTAGGCATTCAGGCGGTGGAGGTGGAATCAAATATGGTGATTCATGTGTTCTATGGAATTGGAGATTGTTTCATGGTTGTGGACTGTAAAGTTGTGGCCGGAGCTAGCCAGATGATAGAATGTGTTATGATTTAGTCATTGTGGACTTTAAGAGGTTATTTATCTATTGGTGGCTGACTAGAGTTGATTTGGGGCCCTTTGGTAGGCTCAATTAGGATGTGTATTCTACACCTAGCTGGTTTGGTTGGCTCTATACTGCTATTGTTAAAGGATGTGCCATTCGGTTAATGTGAAGCTTATTCGTGTTCTGAAATGATCTATGAGTTACTCTTCTATGCTATAGGGAGTTGTGATTCGTTAGTTACATGCACATATGCTGCGGTTCTATGGTGGTCTTCTAGCGGAATTTGAGCGAGAATAGTATTGGATATTGCTTGGTTGATGGCGTATTGGTCATGTCATTTCGGGTTTTGTGTAGCATGGTGTCGTTTGCTTCTCCGTGGTTATGGTAATGCACTTTGGGTAGTTGATGTCGAATTGCGCATGGTTATTGATTTTAATAGGGTGGCTTGAGGTGTTTCATATGGACCAGTATTTGGATAAGGGAGCGTATTGCAGTAGAGTTGTGTGGAAATATGATCCTTTGCATAAGATTCGTGTGTTATGGTTCTGCGGTGTGTGATGGGTTCTTAGCATTGCGTCGGGGTGGTACCCGTCGAGCTTGCAGAACGGTTCTCCTATTTGGGTCATTGTTACGATTGGGTACATTTGCAATATCGCTATCTGGTGCACGGATTGCACGGGTTGTGACTTTAGATTGTATTGATGTGTCATGTCACTAGAGTGGTCGTGTTGGATTAGACGAGGTCATTTGGCCTAGAATGGATGCTATCGGATTTGATTGTGGTATAATTGGGAAGATAACATCGGAAGTGGGCTTTGAAACTGACTATAGTTCTTGTAGAAGGAACGGGAGCTCCATGACCTGTTGGTCTAATGAATGGTTATGAATTCAGTATGTTTCTTTCATCATCGACAGTGTATGAAGGTTTTAGAACTAGGTTTTGTCTGATAGGAGGTTTATTGCTGGCACTGGGTTGATTTGAGCCGATACTATGATTAGAAATCATTGCTTCGAGCATTCGAGCCATGCGGTATTTGAATTTGAGTATTTGAGTTATGGTTACGGCTTTTAATACAACTTGTTCAGACTTATACGGTATGTAGATGCGAACTTCTGATCTTATAGGAAATTTCGGATGTTGAAAATTTGATTCGAAGGCTTGTGGGCTAGGTTGAATTGAGAAATTTCAGTTATGTTGTGCTATCGGACCTGTATGGGATAGGGTGACGTGGGATCACCCCTGGGTATGTGCATGGGAAAGTTACACAACGATTTGATGGCTTTTGGAACAACTCTGGGCACGTTCGAGGACGAACTTATGTTTAAGTGGGGGAAGATGTAACGACCCGACCAGTCGTTTTGAACATTTGTACTTCGCTCGGTTGTTTGAGGGCATGAGTAGCTCCGTAGGATGTACTTTGACTTGTGTGAATCGTCGGTTTTGGTTTGCAGGTATTTCGGAATCGTATTGGAAGAAAGAATTTCATTGTTGAAGCTTTAAATTGGGAGAGTTGACCAATTTGACTTTTTAGCATTTGACCTTGGATTGGAATTCCGATGGTTCCATTAGCTTCGTTAGGTGATTTTGGACTTAGGAGGGCATCCAGAATGTAATTTGGAGGCCCGTGGTAGAATTAGGCATGAATTGGCAAAAGTTAGAAATTCAGCGATTTCGGTCGACAGTGGAAAAATTGATATCGGGGTCGGAATGAAATTACGAAAGTTGGAGTAGGTTCGTAGTATCATTTGTGATGTGTTGAGGTTATTCGGACGTGGTTTGGTTGATTTCGGGATCGATTGTCGAATGTGGAAGTTTAAAAGTTCTTAGGCTTGAATTTGAGGGTAATTTTGTGTTTTGATGTTGTTTTGAGTGATTCGAAGATTCGACTAAGTTCGTATGGTATTTTAGGATTAGTTGGTATGTTTTGCTGAGGTCCCGGGGGTCTCGGGTGTGTTTCGGGATGAGCTTTGAGTGAGTCCGGGCATTTTCGGAACACACATACGGTTCGGGTGCTTCGAATTTAGTGGACCGCAGCAGAATTTCGCGGCCGCGTTTGGAATTTCGCGAACCGCATAATTTTGCCGCGGCCGCACTCCGGAGAAAGTTATGCAGATACGCTAGTACGACTTTGGAAGCCTATATCCTTTGATCTACAAGGAATTTTGAGATTATTCAAAAACGAAAGTTGAAGCCCTTCGTGTCTAGTTTCTAGAAACGTAAAGAATTTATCATTTGGACATATGTAGAGAAAGTTATGGCCAAAATACTAAAGTCTGGTAGTGCAGCCACCAAAAGTGCGGCCTCACTGGTTTTTTGCGACCGCGGGACCTGGGAGGCACGTCCGTGCTCAAAATTTCAAGGACCGCGAAGTGGGAGATTAGAGGTGCACTATATAAATAAAGTTTAGGGTATTATTTCATATTTTGGACCTAGGGAGCTCGGTTTGTGGCCATTTCTCGTGGGATTTTCAAGAAATTCATCGAGGTAAGTGATTCTAACTCAAATTTGATTAATATGCATGAATATATGAATGATTTCATCATCCGATTAGTAATTTGAGGTGGAAATTTGGGGGAAATTGTATAAACTTCATAAAATGAATTTTTGGGATTTGAATGTCAATTCGAAGTCGGATTTGAGTGAAACTAGTATGGTTGGACTCGTGAGTGAATGAGTGTTCGTAATTTGTGACTTTTACCCGATTCCAAGATGTGGGTCCTGGGGCAGGGTTTGAGCCAATTTTGGATTTTGGGCTAATTTGATAGTTTTTCTTGTGGAATTTATTCCATTAGCAGATATTGATGGTATTTTACTAATTGTGAATAGATTCAGAGCATTTGGAGCCTGATTCGATAGGCAAGAGCATTGTGGGGTAGAGATTTGATCGGTTTGAGGTAATTAACGATTGTAAATCTAGTCCTGAGGGCATGAAAGCCCGGATTTGGTATCATTCTACTATTTTGAAGTGACGCACATGCTAGGTGACAGGCGTGTGGGCGTGCACTGTTGGGGATTGTGACTTGGTCCGTCCCGTAGCAACTGTAAAGTTGCATATTTTGTTGAAACTATATGATACTTATATGTTTTAGAAAGAGTTTCTGTAAATTGGGTTGAATGCCATGTTTGGGTCTTGTGCCAATGCTCTTTGGACCCTTAGGGGCCTTTTCTTACTATCCTATCGTTATTTTCGATTAAAAATCTATACTCAGTCATGGTTATACCTGTTTGCTGCATAACTCAGTTTTTCTTACTCTATTTTGATGCATATAAATGTTGTTTTGGGCTGAGTACCCTGGTTTTACTGAAATGCCCAAGTGGCTTGAGAGGTTTATGACTAAGTGAGGCCGAAGCCCTGATTTGTAAGGATATTTATGGGATCTGGTTGAACGCCACAACATGTTTGATATAGGCCGAGGGCCTGAGTGATTTATGCCATGATTTGGGTTGATATAGCACTTGGGCTGAAGGAGCCCCTCCGGAGTCTGTACACCCCCAGTGAGCGCAGGTACCTACTAAGTGCGAGTGCCGAGTATTGAGTGACTGGGAGGCATGAGTGATTGTGAGGTATGTCCGAGTGGCATGAATGATTGTGAGGTATGCCCGAGTGGCATGAGTGATTGTGAGGTATGCCCGAGAGGCATGAGTGATTGTGAGGTTTGCCCGAGGGGCTGTATATGAGTGATGTTGCCCGATGGGATGTTTATAATTACATTATTTTTGCTCACCTTGCATTGAGACTTTGTTTGAAAACTGTTGAAAAATATCTTTAAATGATTTTACTAGAACTAGGTTTAAACGAGATGTTTTTATTCAAACCCTGAATTTAAAAACATGTGGTATTTTACTGAGATTACATGATATGAACTTTATATGCTTATTGCTCGTCACTACCGCTCAGTCTTTATTTATTGTTGTTACTTATTGAGTTGGCGTACTTACATTACTCTCTGCACCTTGTGTGCAGATCCAGGTGTAGTTGGACACGATAGCGGCTATAGACTGTTCCGATTGCAGATTTTCTCGGGGATAGCAAGGTAGCTGTCTGGCGATCTCAGCCTTTTTCTTCTCCCTCCTATCTTTTTTTAGTTGTATTTAGCTATTTTCCAGACTATGTTAGTCTTGATATTGTCAAACAAATATAGTAGATGCTCATGACTAGTGACACCCCGATGTTAGGCTTTTCTTCTCTGCACTTTTGGTTTGATTTGAACTCCTTTACGGATGTTTTTTTAAATGCTAAATAACCTTGAAATTATCTTTGAAATGAAGATATCGGTTTGTTTTGGAATGAGTCGCCTTGCCTAGTTCCACGATAAGCGCCATCATGACAGGTTAGATTTTTGGGTCGTGACAGATTGATATTAGAGCCCTAGGTTACATAGGTCTCACGAGTCATGAGCAGGTTTAGTAGAGTCTTGCGGATCGGTACGGAGACGTCTGTACTTACCTTCGAGAGGATGTAGAACCTTTAGGAAAATTTCACTTTCTTGTATTCAATCGTGCGGAATTGATTCAGCTTGGATCATAACTCCATGAATTCCTTCCACGCATTCGTATGCGCACATGAGCGCTCAGTATCGATTGTGCATCGACGAATTATGATTCTATGAACAAGGTTGGGATGTGTATTCTTTTTTGTGGTGGTGGGCCAGTCTGGAGGACTTGAGGCCATGGTTAGACCGCAGCTTAGGCTCGGTAGCTTCAGTTGTAACTTGTAACCTATACATTTGGATTCATATGTCCGATAATGTCCCTACGAGTGGAATTTGTGGCTCGATGAGTGGTGGAATGGCTTTGTGGTGAGTATGACATAACTGCGGAAGGTGTTAAGACGATGTGAATGTGATGAGAAGTGTTTTCTTGAAATGTAGAGGAAGGCCATTAGGTGCTTGATTTTCGTTTTGATGTGACGTACGATCTCGAGTGTGAATGTTTTGAAGGATCTTTCACGTTGTTAAATTTTGGGGCAAATTAAATTCCCATGTCTGTCAATGAGTTTGGACTTAAGAAGAGTAAGTGGTTATGTAATAATGGTGGTTGTGAATGGGTATTTTGATGTTGATGGCTCGAGAAAGATAATCTTTGAAAAGACTTAGAGTCGGTAACCTTCTATTAGTTCTGGTACGAAAGAGATGCATTTCGAGTTGATGCAGCAATTGGGCAGCAAAGTATGAGAGAAGACATGACGGGAAGCGTTTCGCGGTGGTTGAAGTACTAGCGGGTCAAGTAGGAGAAGTAGAGGTTGAGAAGTTTCTTAAAGGAGATGATTTAACCGAAGTAAGAGTGGCAGATTAGCATATGAATTCACTGGTAGGGTAGTCGTGCGCCTTGAGAAAGGGTAGAATGGTTTGGAATCATGTTAGTATGTGATTTGGCGTGCAGACTCTATTTGGAGTGATGGTTACTGTACAACGGAAGATTGAATATGGCAGAAATGAGTGTGTTTGAAATGAAGAGAAGCGTGAAGATCTGATTATCGTGTCAGGTGCAATATGACTTGAGTTTGGAAGGTATTGTTGGACATACAGTTGATGTCAATAGGGAAAATGCAAACTTATACCAATGGTGGGCGAGTATGAACTCATGAGAATTTACGGATTTTATGGTCGTTGCACTCAGTGCAGTGTCATTGGGAGATGTCGGTAAGGAATTCCACAGGTGGGTTATCTCCTGTGTGCAGCTAGCGGTGGCATGATATTAATGAAGCTTTTGCAAGGAATATTACTTGCTACCCAGTCGGAGGTCGCGTGTGTGATTGTGGCTGGCGATTCAGAATGTTCATGAAAAGTTTAATAAAAGACTTCGAGAAGTCTGGCGGGTTAACGGCGCGAGATCTTGGAAATTGAGAAGGTGAAATCCTTGTGGGTTCTAATTTTATATAATTACAGCTTAAGGCTAAGTGGGGGAGTTTGCTATCAACGAGTTGATTGCACGGTTATGTGTCGTATTAGTTTCGGTTCGTGGTATACTTGTGAATCAGTTTTGACTTACAGAGGTCGAGATCTAGGATGACTCAGGTAAAGGAATTTTTGGACACAAGTTGTATTACACTCTATGGTTATAGGAGGACCATAAAATAATTGAGTGATTATTCACGAAGAATGTAGTGTACATGGAGCGGGAATTTGCTCGATTGTGTAGGAGTGTGGGTTACTCTTTATTTCCCTTGAGTGTTGGTGTGCTAATGGGGCACATGTCGTTTTGGTCCATTTGGTCGGTTAATTCGACATTTGAGTAGAGTGGATGACTCTCAATAATGGTTCTAATGGATTCAAGATTTATATGCAACGATTTGGAATTTTCAAGATTTGTATATATGGCTAGAAAACTGGGAGTTGCATTGAATGGTGTCGAGACTCGTGGCATTTTATATCATTGTGAATTATGCATTCAGTATCAAGAAGGTGAAGGAAACAGTCTTAGGTTCACATAAAGTCTCTTCGGAGTAAGCATTTTTGGTTGTGGAACCTTTGGGATACATAAAAAGGGAATTCATCGGCTTATAAGCCTTAGGGCGGTGTGATTCTATGCTAGAGTTTGTGGGGCAAGTTTTAGTTAAGGATAGTAGTGTTCTAACAAGGAAAAAGTAGCAATTTGAAGGCAATTTGGAAAGGACTTGGAGAAATAGGACATCTTGGTAGTAGGTTGGGTTAACACAGTAATGTGTATGATCGGTTCTTTGGGTACTTATGACGTGGCTAGTATCTATAGGTGTTTCGTGGCAATGCACTCGGATTTGGCAACCTGTGTGGCTTGGTGGAGTTAGAGGAATTCAGTTCAGATAGCTTGGTTATGTGCAAATGGATTTCGAAGTGTTCATGATGGTTTCTACCATGGTTTGAACCGGATATTTTCTACCGGTGTACGAAATGAGTTGTGTGTTATGATTTCCTCCTAGAAAAAAGCAAGAAAGAGGTTTATGACTAATAAGGTATGTAATTTTCTAGCGATTCAGAGTTGATAATGTAATTCTTATGCTTGTCACATGATGGCATAATAGATGTGTTGTGTTGTGTGGGAATAGGATTTACATGTACAAGGTCACAGTTCAGTTTTGAAGGGAAGGACATAAATTCTTAGGCAGCATGGACGGTTTCAGATGACTAGGTAAATGATATTACTATTTGGTATGGCTTGATGAAAGTGTACATTTCAGAAGGGGCAGTGTGTTTTGATTTATGGGTACTTCGTTGGTATTGCGGCACTCTCCCGGTTGATCGACTGCTGATATTCAAATTTTTGCCAGGTGGCACGGAAGAATTTTTAAAGTATTTCCCGTGGGATGATTGTGTATGAGAGTGGTGTTAGGCATTCGGGTGGTGGAGGTGGAATCAAATATGGTGATTCGTGTGTTCTATGAAATTGGAGATTGGGAGTTCTCAGGAGCAGATTGTTTCATGGTTGTGGACTGTGAAGTTGTGGCTGGAGCTAGCCAGATGATAGAATATGTTATGATTTAGTCATTGTGGACTTTCGGAGGTTATTTATCTATTGGTGTCTCACTAGAGTTGATTTGGGGCCCATTGGTAGGCTTAATTAGGATGTGTATTCTACACCGAGCCGGATTGATTGGCTCCATACTGCTATTGTTGAAGGATGTGCCATTCGGTTGATATGAAGTTTATTCGTGTTCTGAAATGATGGTGTCGTTTGCTTCTCCATGGTTATGGTAATGCACTTTGGGTACTTAATGTCGAATTGTGCATGGTTATTGATTTTAGCAGGGTGGCTTGAGGTGTTTCATATGGATCAGTATTTGGATAGGGGCACGTGTTGTAGTAGAGTTATGCAGAAATATGATCCTTTGTGTAAGATTCGTGTGTTATGGTTTTGCGGTGTGTGATGGGTTCTTAGCATTGCGTCGGGGTGGTACCTATTGTGCTTGCATAATGGTTCTCCTTTTTGGGTCATTGTTACGATTGGGTACATTTGGAATGTTGCTATCTGGTGTACGGGTTGTGGCTTTAGATTGTATTGATGTGTCATGTCACTAGAGTGGTCGTGTTGGATGAGACGAGGTCATTTGGCCTAGAATGGATGCTATCGGATTTGATTGTGGTATAATTGGGAGGATAATATCGGAAGTAGGCTTTGAAATTAGCTATAGTTCTTGTAGAAGGAACGAGAGCTCCATGACCTGTTGGTCTAATGAATGGTTATGAATTCAGTATATTTCTTTCATCATTGGCAGTGTACGAAGGTTTTAGAACAAGGTTTTGTCTGATATGAGGTTTATTACCGGCACTGGGTTGATTTGAGCCGATACTATGATTAGAAATCATTACTTCGAGCATTCGAACCATGCGGTATTTGAATTTGAGTATTTGAGTTATGGTTACAGCTTTTGGTGCAGCTTGTTCAGACTTATACGGTATGTAAATGCGAACTTCTGATCTTATAGGAAATTTCGGATGTTGGAAACTTGATTCGAAGGCTTGTGGGCTAGGTTGAATTGAGAAATTTCAGCTATGTTGTGCTATCGGACCTGTATGTGATAGGGTGACATGGGATCACCCCCGGGTATGTGCATGGGTAGTTACACAGCGATTTGATGACTTTTGGAACAACTCTGGGCACGTTCGAGGACGAATATATGTTAAAGTGGGGGAGGATGTAATGACCCGACCGGTCATTTTGAACATTTGCACTTTGCTCGGTTGTTTGAGGGCATGAGTAGCTCTGTAGGATGTACTTTGACTTGTGTGAATCGTAGGTTTTGGTTTGCAGGTATTTCGGAATCGAATTGGAAGAAAGAATTTCATTGTTGAAGCTTTAAGTTGGGAGAGTTGACCAATTTGACTTTTTAGCATTTGACCTTGGATTGGAATTCCGATGGTTCCATTAGCTTCGTTAGGTGATTTTGGACTTAGAAGCGCGTCCAGAATATAATTTGGAGGCCCATGGTAGAATTAGTTTTGAATTGGTGAAAGTTAGAAATTCGGCGATTTCGGTCGGTAGTGGAAAAATTGATATCGGGGTCGGAATGGAATTCCGGAAGTTGGAGTAAGTTCGTAATGTCATTTGTGATGTGTGTGCAACATTTGAGGTCATTCGAACGTGGTTTGGTTGATTTCGGCATCGGTTGTCGAATATGAAAGTTTAGAAGTTCTTAGGCTTGAATCCAAGGGTAATTTTGTGTTTTGATGTTGTTTTGAGTGATTCGAAGATTCGACTAAGTTTGTATGGTATTTTAGGATTGGTTTGTATGTTTAGTTGAGGTTCCGGGGGGTCGGGTGTGTTTCGGGATGAGTTTTGAGCGAGTCTGGTCATTTTCGAAACTCAAATATGGTTCTGGTGCTTGGAATTTCGCAGACCGCAACAGAATTTCGCGGCCGCGCTATCTACAAAGAATTTTGAGATTATTAAAAAACGAAAGTTGTAGCCCTTTATGTCTAGTTTCTAGAAAGATAAAGAAGTCATCATTTGGACATATGTAGAGAAAGTTAATTCCAAAATACTAAAGCCTGGCAGTGCAGCCACCAAAAGTGCGGCCTCACTAGTTTTTCGCGACCGCAGGACCTGGTAGGCACTTCCGCGCTCAAACTTTCACGAACCGCGAAGTGGGAGATCAGAGGTGCACTATATAAATAGGGTTTAGGGTATTATTTCACATTTTGGACTTAGGGAGCTCGGTTTGTGGCTATTTTTCATGGGTTTTTCAAGAAATTCATCGAGGTAAGTGATTCTAACTCGAATTTGGTTAATATACATGAATATATCAATGATTTCATCATTTGATTAGTACTTTGAGGTGGAAATTTGGGGAAAATTGTAGAAACTTCATAAAATAAATTTTTGGGATTTGAATGTCAATTCGAAGTCAGATTTGAGTGAAACTATTATGGTTGGACTCATGAGTGAATGAGTGTTCGTAATTTGTGACTTTTACCAGATTCCGAGACGTGGGTCCAAGGGCCGGGTTTGAGCCAATTTCGGGTTTTGGGCTAATTTGATAGTTTTTCTTGCGGAATTCATTCCATTAGCATATATTGATGGTATTGTACTGATTGTGAATAGATTCAGAGTATTTAGAGGCCGAGTCGAGAGGCAAGAGCATTGCGGGGTAGAGATTTGACCGGTTTGAGGTAAGTAACGATTGTAAATCTAGTCTTGAAGGTATAAAACCCCGGATTTGGTATCATTCTACTATTTTGAAATGACGCACATGCTAGGTGACAGGCGTGTGGGCGTGCACTATTGGGGATTGTGACTTGGTCCATCCCGTAGCAACTGTAAAGTTGCATATTTTGTTGAAACTATATGATACTTATATGTTTTAGAAAGAGTTTCTATAAATTGGGTTGAATACCATGTTTGGGCCTTGTGCCAATGCTGTTTGGACCCTTAGGGCCTTTTCTTACTATCCTATCATTGTTTTCGATTAAAAATCTATACTCAGTCATGGTTATACCTGTTTACTGCATAACTCAATTTTTCTTACTCTATTTTGATGCATATAAATGTTGTTTTGGGCTGAGTACCCTGGTTTTACTGAAATGCCCAAGTGGCTTGAGAGGTTTATGACTAAGTAAGGCCGAGGCCCTGATTTGTGAGGATATTTATGGGATCGAGTTGAACGCCACAACATGTTTGATATAGGCCGAGGGCTTGAGTGATTTATGCCATGATTTGTTTTGATATAGCGCTTGGGCTGAATGAGCCCCTCCGGAGTCTGTACACACCCCTAGTGAGCGCAGGTACCTACTGAGTGAGAGTGTCAAGTGCTGAGTGACTGGGAGGCATGAGTAATTGTGAGGTATACCCGTATGGCATGAGTGATTGTGAGGTATGCCCGAGTGGCATGAGTGATTGTGAGATATGCCCGAGAGGCAGGAGTGATTGTGAGGTTTGCCCGAGGGGCTGTATACGAGTGATATTGCCCGAGGGGCTGTTTATGATTTCATCATTTTTGCTCACCTTGCATTGAGACTTTGTTTGAAAACTGTTGAAAAATATCTTTAAATGATTTACTGGAACTAGGTTTAAACGAGATGTTTTGATTCAAACCCTGAATTTAAAGGCATGTGGTATTTTACTGAGATTCCATAATATGAACTTTAAATGCTTATTGCTCATCACTACTGCTCAGTCTTTATTTATTGTTGTTACTTATTGAGTTGGCGTACTCACGTTACTCCCTGTACCTTGTGTGCAGATCCAGGTGTAGCTGGACACGATAGCGGCTATAGACTGTTCTGGTTGCAGATTTTCTCGGGGATAGCAAGGTAGCTGCCTGGCGATCGCAGCCCTTTTCTTCTCCCTCCTATCTTTCTTTAGTTGTATTTAGCTATTTTCTAGACAATGTTAGTCTTGATATTATCAAACAAATTATAGTAGATGCTCATGACTAGTGACACCCCGATGTTAGGCTTTTCTTCTCTGCACTTTTGGTTTGATTTGAACTCCTTTACGGAGGTTATTTTTTTAATGCTAAATAGCCTTGAAATTATCTTTGAAATGAAGATATCGGTTTGTTTTGGAATGAGTCGCCTTGCCTAGTTCCACGATAAGCGCCATCATGACAGGTTAGATTTTTGGGTCGTGACAGATTGATATCAGAGCCCTAGGTTACATAGGTCTCACGAGTCATGAGCAGGTTTAGTAGACTCTTGCGGATCGGTACGGAGAAGTCTGTACTTATCTTCGAGAGGATGTAGAACCTTTAGGAAAATTTCACTTTCTTGTATTCTATCGTGCGAAATTGATTCAGCTTGAAACATAACTCCTTGAATTCCTTCCACGCATTTGTATGTGCACATGAGCGCTCGGTATCGGTTGTGCATCGATTACCTGTGATTCTATGAACAAGGTTGGGATGTGTATTCTGTGTTTGTAGTGGTGGGCCAGTCTAGAGGACTTGATGACTCAGGTAAAGGAATTTCTGGACACAAGTTCTATTACACTCTATGGTTATAGGAGGACCATAAAATAATTTAGTGGTTATTCACGAAGAATGTAGTGTACATGGAGCGAGAATTTGCTCGGTTGTGTAGGAGTGTGGGTTAATCTTTATTTCCCTTGGGTGTTGGTGTGCTAATGGGGCACATGTCGTTTCGGTCCGTTTGGTCGGTTAATTCGAGATTTGAGTAGAGTGGATGACTCTCAAGAATGGTTCTAATGGATTCAATATTTATATGCAGCGATTTGGAATTTTCAAGATTTATATATATGGCTAGAAAACTGGGAATTGCATTGAACGGTGTCAAGACTCGTGACATTTTATATCATTGTGAATTATGCATTCAGTATCAAAAAGGTGAAGGAAACAGTCTTAAGTTCACATAATGTCTCTTTCGAGTAAGCATTTTTGGTTGTGGAACCTTTGGGATACATAAAAAGGGAATTCATCGGCTTATAATCCTTAGGGCGGTGTGATTCTATGCTAGAGTTTGTGGGGCAAGTTTTAGTTAAGGATAGTAGTATTCTAACAAGGAAAAAGTAGCAATTTGAAGGCAATTTGGAAAGGACTTGGAGAAATAGGACAGCTTGGTAGTAGGTTAGGTTAACACAGTAATGTGTATGATCGGTTCTTTAGGTACTTATGACGTGGCTAGTATCTATAGGTGTTTCGTGGCAATGCTCTCGGATTTTCCAACCTGTGTAGCTTGGTGGAGTTAGAGGAATTCAGTTAAGATAGCTTGGTTATGTGCAAATGGATTTCAAAGTGTTCATGATGGTTTCTACCATGGTTTGAACCGAATATTTTCTACCGGTGTACGGAACGTGTTGTGTGTTATGATTTCCTCCTAGAAATAAGCAAGAAAGAGGTTTCTGACTAATAATGTATGTACTGATTGTGAATAGATCCGGAGCATTTGGAGGCCGAGTGGAGAGGCAAGAGCATTGCGGGGTAGAGATTTGATCGGTTTGAGGTAAGTAACGATTATAAATCTAGTCCTGAGGGCATGAAACCCCGAATTTGGTATCATTCTACTATTTTGAAGTGACGCACATGCTATGTGACAGGCGTGTGGGCGTGCACTGTTGGGGATTGTGACTTGGTCCGTCCCATAGCAACTGTAAAGTTGCATATTTTGTTGAAACTATATGATACTTATATGTTTTAGAAAGAGTTTCTGTAAATTGGGTTGAATGTCATGTTTGAGCCTTGTGCCAATGCTGTTTGGACCCTTAGGGGCCTTTTCTTACTATCCTATAGTTGTTTTTGATTAAAAATCTATACTCAGTCATGGTTATACATGTTTACTGCATAACTCAGTTTTTCTTACTCTATTTTGATGCATATAAATGTTGTTTTGGGCTGAGTACCCTGGTTTTACTGAAATGCCCAAGTGGCTTGAGAGGTTTATGACTGAGTGAGGCCGAGGCCCTGATTTGTGAGGATATTTATGGGATCGGGTTGAACGCCACAACATGTTTGATATAGGCCGAGGGCCTGAGTGATTTATGCCATGATTTGGCTTGATATAGTGTTTGGGCGGAAGGAGCCCCTCCGGAGTCTGTACACACCCCTAGTGAGCGCAGGTACCTACTGAGTGAGAGTGTCGAGCGCTAAGTGACTGGGAGGCATGAGTAATTATGAGGTATGCCTGTGTGGCATGAGTGACTGTGAGGTATGCCCGAGTGGCATGAGTGATTGTGAGGTATGCCCGAGATGCATGAGTGATTGTGAGGTTTGCCCGAGGGGCTGTATACGATTGATGTTGCCCGAGGGGTTGTTTATGATTTCATCATTTTTGCTCACCTTGCATTGAGACTTTGTTTGAAAATTGTTGAAAAATATCTTTAAATGATTTTACTGGAACTAGGTTTAAACGAAATATTTTGATTCAAACCCTGAATTTAAAAGCATGTGGTATTTTACTGAGATTCCATGATATGAACTTTATATGCTTATTGCTCGTCACTACTGCTCAGTCTTTATTTATTGTTGTTACTTATTGAGTTGGCGTACTCACGTTAATCCCTTCATCTTGTGTGCAGATACAGGTGTAGCTGGACACGATAGCGGCTGTTGACTGTTCTGATTACAGATTTTCTCGGGGATAGCAAAGTAGCTGCCTGGCGATCGCAACCCTGCTGTTCTCCCTCCTATCTTTCTTTAGTTGTATTTTGCTATTTTCCAGACTATGTTATTCTTGATATTGTCAGACGAATTATAGTAGATGCTCATGATTAGTGACACCCCGATGTCGGGCTTTTCTTCTCTGAAATTTTGGTTTGATTTGAACTCCTTTACGAAGGTTTTTTTAATGCTAAATAGCCTTGAAATTATCTTTGAAATGAGATATCGGTTTGTTTTGGAATGGGTCGGCTTGCCTAGTTCTATGATAGGCGCCATCACGACATGTTAGGTTTTTGGGTTGTGATAGATTGATATTAGAGCCCTAGATTACATAGGTCTCACGAGTCATGAACAGGTTTAGTAGAGTCTTGTGAATCGGTACGGAGACGTCTGTACTTATCTTCGAGAGGCTGCAGAGAGGCTGCAGAACCCTTAGAAAAATTTCACTTTCTAGTATTCTATCATGCAGAATTGATTCAGCTTGGAACATAACTCCTTGAATTCCTTCCACGCCTTTGTATACGCACATGAGTGCTCGGTATCGATTGTGCATCGACGACTTGTGATTCTATGAACAAGGTTGGGATGTGTATTCTTTTTTGTGGTGGTGGGCCAGTCTGGAGGACTTGAGGCCATGGTTAGACCGCAGCTTAGGCTCGGTTGTAACCTATACATTTGGACTCATATGTCCGATAATGTCCCTACGAGTGGAATTTGTGGCTCGATGAGTGGTAGAATGGCTTTGTGGTGAGTATGACGTAACTGCGGAAGGTGTTAAGATGATGTGAATGTGATGAGAAGTATTTTCTTGAAATGTAGAGGAAGGCCATTGGGTGCTTGATTTTCGTTTTGATGTGATGTACGATCTCGAGTGTGAATGTTTTGAAGGATCTTTCACGTTGTTAAATTTTGGGGCAAATTAAATTCCCATGCATGTCAATGAGTTTGGACTCAAGAAGAGTAAGTGGTTTTGTAATAATGGTGGTTATGAATGGGTATTTTGATGTTAATGGCTCGAGAAAGATAATCTTCGAAGAGACTTAGAGTCGGTAACCCTCTATTGGTTCTGGTACGAAAGAGATGCATTTTGAGTTGATGCAGCAATTGGGCAGCAAAGTATGAGAGAAGACATGACGGGAAGCGTTTCGCGGTGGTTGAAGTACTAGTGGGTCAAGTAGGAGAAGTAGAGGTTGAGAAGTTTCTTAAAGGAGATGATTTAACCGAAGTAAGAGTGGCAGATTAGCATATGAATTCACTGGTAGGGTAGTCATGCGCCTTGAGAAATGTAGAATGGTTTGGAATCGTGTTAGTATGTGATTTGTCATGCAGACTCTATTTGGAGTGATGGTTACTGTACAACGGAAGATTAAATATGGCAGAAATGAGTGTGTTTGAAATAAAGAGAAGCGTGGAGATCTGATTATCGTGTCAGGTGCAATATGACTTGAGTTCGGAAGGTATTGTTGAACGTACAGTTGATGTTAATAGGGAAAGTGCAGACTTATACCAATGGTGGGCGAGCATGAACTCATGAGAATTTGCTAGCGACTCAGAGTTTATAATGGAATTCTTATGCTTGTCACATGATGGCATAATAGATGTGTTGTATTGTACATGAATAGGATTTACATGTACAAGGTCACAGTTCAGTTTTGAAGGGAATGACATAAATTCTTAGGCAGCATGGACGGTTTCAGATGACTAGGTAAATGATATTACTATTTGGTATGGCTTGATGAGAGTGTACATTTCAGAAGGGGTAGTTTGTTTTGATTTATGGATACTTCGCTGGTCTTGCGGCACTCTCCCGATTGATCGACTGCTGATATTCAAATTTTTTCCTGGTGGCACGAAAGAATTTTTAAAGTATTTCTCGTGGGATGATTGTGTATGAGAGAGGTGTTAGGCATTCAGGCGCTGGAGGTGGAATCAAATATGGTGATTCGTGTGTTCTATGGAATTGGACATTGGGAGTTCTCATGAGCAGATTGTTTCATGGTTGTGGACTGTGAAGTCGTGGCTGGAGCTAGCCAGGTGATAGAATATGTTATGATTTAGTCATTGTGAACTTTCAGAGGTTATTTATCTATTGGTGCCTCACTAGAGTTGATTTGGGGCCCATTGGTAGGCTCAATTAGGATGTGTATTCTACACCGAGCTGGATTGGTTGGCTCTATACTGCTATTGTTGAAGGATGTGCCATTCGGTTGATGTGAAGCTTATTCATGTTCTGAAATGATCTGTAAGTTACTCTTCTATGCTACTGGGAATTGTGATTCGTTGGTTACATGTACATATGGTGTGGTTCTATTGTGGCCTTATAGCGAAATTTGAGCGAGAATAGTATTGGATATTGCTTGGTTGATGGCATATTGGTCATGTCATTTCGGGTTTTGTGTGGAATGGTGTCGTTTTCTTCTCCATGGTTATGGTAATGCACATTGGGTACTTGATGTCGAATTACGCATGGTTATTGATTTTAGCAGGGTGGCTTGAGGTGTTTCATATGGACCAGTATTTGGATAGGGGCGCGTATTGTAGCAGAGTTATGTGAAAATATGATCTTTTGTGTAAGATTCGTGTGTTATGATTCTGCGGTGTGTGATGAGTTCTTAGCATTGCTTCGGGGTGGTACCCGCCGAGCTTGCGGAACGGTTCTCCTGTTTGGGTCATTGTTACGATTGGGTATATTTGGAATGTTGCTATCTGGTGCACGGATTGCACGGGTTGTGGCTTTAGATTGTATTGATGTGTCATGTCACTAGAGTGTCGTGTTGGATAAGACGAGGTCATTTGACCTAGAATGGATGCTATCAGATTTGATTGTGGTATAATTGGGAGGATAATATCGGAAGTAGGCTTTGAAGTTGGCAATAGTTCTTGTAGAAGGAACGAGAGCTCAATGACCTGTTGGTCTAATGAATGGTTATGAATTCAGTATGTTTCTTTCACCATCGACAGTGTACGAAGGTTTTAGAATGAGGTTTTATCTGATATGAGGTTTATTACCGGCACTGGGTTGATTTGAGCCGATACTATGATTAGAAATCATTGCTTCGAGCATTCGAGCCATGCAGTATTTGAATTTGAGTATTTGAGTTATGGTTACGGCTTTTGGTACAGCTTGTTCTGACTTATACTGTATGTAGATGCGAACTTCTGATCTTATATTCGGATGTTGGAAATTTGATTCGAAGGCTTGTGGGCTAGGTTGAATTGAGAAATTTCAGTTATGTTGTGCTATCGGACCTGTATGGGATAGGGTGATGTGGGATCACCCCCGGGTATGTGCATGGGAAAGTTACACAGTGATTTGATGGCTTTTGGAACAATTTTGGCACATTCGAGGACAAACGTATGTTTAAGTGGGGGAGGATGTAACGACCCGGATGGTCATTTTGAACATTTGCACTTCGCTCGGTTGTTTGAGGGCATGAGTAGCTCCGTATGATGTACTTTGACTTGTGTGAATCATCGGCTTTGGTTTGCAGGTATTTCGGAATCGAATTGGAAGAAAGAATTTCATTGTTGAAGCTTTAAATTGGGAAAGTTGTCCAATTTGAGTTTTTAGTATTTGACCTCGGATTGGAATTCTGATGGTTCCATTAGCTTTGTTAAGTGATTTTGGACTTAGGAGCGCATCCAGAATGTAATTTGGAGGCCCGTGGTAGAATTAGGCTTGAATTGGCGAAAGTTGGAAATTCGGCGATTTCGGCCGACAGTGAAAAAATTGATATCGTGGTCGGAATGGATTTTCGGAAGTTGGAGTAGGTTCGTAGTATCATTTGTGATGTGTGTGCAAAATTTGAGGTCATTCGGATGTGGTTTGGTTGGTTTCGGTATCGGTATCGGTTGTCGAATGTGGAAGTTTAGAAGTTCTTAGGCATGAATTCGAGGGTAATTTTGTGTTTTGATGTTGTTTTGAGTGATTCGAAGATTCGACTAAGTTTGTATGGTATTTTAGGGTTGGTTGGTATATTTGGTTGAGGTCCCGGGGGCCTCGGGTGTGTTTCGGAATGAGTTTTGAGCGAGTTTGGGCATTTCCGGAACTCATATATGGTTCTGGTGCTTGGAATATCGCGGACCGCAGCAGAATTTCGCGGTCGCGCTTGGAATTTCGCGGACCGCATAATTTTGCCGCGGCCGCACTTCGGAGAAAGTTGTGCAAATCTGGTGGTACGACTTCGGAAGCCTATATATTTTGATCTACAAGGAATTTTGAGATGGTTCAAAAACGAAAGTTGTAGATCTTCGTGTCTAGTTTCTAGAAAGATAAAGAAGTTATCATTTGGACATATGTAGGGAAGGTTACGGCCAAAATTCTAAAGCTTGGCAGTGCAGCCACCAAAAGTGTGGCCGCACCAGTTTTTCACGATCGCGGGACCTGGGAGGTGCGGCCGCGCTCAAAATTTCACGGACCGCGAAGTGGGAGATCAGAGGTGCACTATATAAATAGGATTTAGGGTATTATTTCATATTTTGGACCTAGGGAGCTCGGTTTGTGGCGATTTCTCGTGGGATTTTCAAGAAATTCATCGAGGTAAGTGATTCTAACTCGAATTTGATTAATATACATGAATATATTAATGATTTCATCACCTGATTAGTACTTTGAGGTGGAAATTTGGGAAAAATTATATAAACTTCATAAAATAAATTTTTGGGATTTGAATGTCAATTCGAAGTCGGATTTGAGTGAAACTAGTATGGTTGGACTCGTGAGTGAATGAGTGTTAATAATTTATGACTTTTACCCGATTCTGAGATGTGGGCCTCAGGGCAGGGTTTGAGCCAATTTCGGGTTTTGGGCTAATTTGATAATTTTTCTTGTGAAATTTATTCCATTAGCGGATATTGATGGTATTGTACTGATTGTGAATAGATTCAGAGCATTTGGAGGTCGAGTCGATAGGCAAGAGCATTGTGGGGTAGAGATTTGATCGGCTTGAGGTAATTAACGATTGTAAATCTAGTCATGAGGGTATGAAACCCTGTATTTGGTAGCATTCTACTATTTTGAAGTGACGCACATGCTAGGTGACGGACGTGTGGGCGTGCACTATTGGGGATTGTGACATGGTCCGTCCCGTAGCAACTGTAAAGTTGCATATTTTGTTGAAACTATATGATACTTATATGTTTTAGAAATAATTTCTGTAAATTGGGTTGAATGCCATGTTTGGGCCTTGTGCCAATGCTGTTTGGACCCTTAGGGGCCTTTTCTTACTATCCTATCGTTGTTTTCTATTAAAAATCTATACTCAGTCATGGTTATACCTGTTTACTGTATAACTAAGTTTTTCTTACTCTATTTTGATGCATATAAATGTTGTTTTGGGCTGAGTACCCTGGTTTTACTGAAATGCCCAAGTGGTTTGAGAGGTTTATGACTGAGTGAGGCCGAGGCCCTGATTTGTGAGGATATTTATGGGATCAGGTTGAACGCCACAACATGTTTGATATAGGCCGAAGGCCTGAGTTATTTATGCCATGATTTGGCTTGATATAGCGCTTGGGCTGAAGGAGCCCCTTCGGAGTCTGTACATACCCCTAGTGAGCGCAGGTACCTACTGAGTGAGAGTGTCGAGCGTTGAGTGACTGTGAGGTATGCTCGAGTGGCATGAGTGATTGTGAGGTATGCCCGAGAGGCATGAGTGATTGCGAGGTTTGCCCGAGGGGCTGTATACGAGTGATGTTGCCCGAGGGGTTGTTTATGATTTCATCATTTTTGCTCACCTTGCATTGAGACTTTGTTCGAAAACTGTTGAAAAATATCTTTAAATGATTTTACTGGAACTAGGTTTAAACAAAATATTTTGATTCAAACCCTCAATTTAAAAGCATGTGGTATTTTACTGAGATTCCATGATATGAACTTTATATGCTTATTGCTCGTCACTACTGCTCAGTCTTTATTTATTGTTGTTACTTATTGAGTTGGCGTACTCATGTTACTCCCTGCACCTTGTGTGCAGATCCAGGTGTAGCTGGACACGATAACGGCTGTTGACTGTTCCGGTTGCAGATTTTCTCAGGGATAGCAAGGTAGCTGTCTGGCGATCGCAACCCTGCTCTTCTCCCTCCTATCTTCCTTTAGTTGTATTTAGCTATTTTCTAGATTATGTTAGTCTTGATATTGTCATACAAATTGTAGTAGATACTCATGACTAGTGACACTCCGATGTCGGGCTTTTCTTCTCTGCACTTTTAGTTTGATTTGAACTCCTTTACGAAGGTTTTTTTTAATGCTAAATAACCTTGAAATTATCTTTGAAATGAAGATATCGGTTTGTTTTGGAATGAGTCGGCTTGCCTAGTTCCACGATATGCGCCATCAAGACAGGTTAGATTTTTGGGTCATGACAGCAATGTATCTATTTATTCAAGTTTTTAGCTATTAAACAGGAGATCATGTTGGTGTTTATGCTGAAAATTCTGAAGAAATTGTTGAGAAAACTTTGAGATTGCAAAGGTATTCGTTAAACTTATATTATGCTATATTACTATATTACAAGTTTAGGATTGGTTAGGATCTTTTGTCTTGCTTAGAGTTGTACATAGAATTTGTAGTTAGCCTAATTTTCCACCTATAAAAAAAATTCCTTCTAATGCCAATAAATATAAAGTAGTTAAATACAGGAGTAACAGTTACAAAAGTAATTATTTTTCTGCAAAGTTATATGTTACTATATTAATCTTGCTTAGTTAGTCGGTAGCCTCATCAAAGTCTTATATTTCAGTGAACTTTGGTTGTTTTACGCCACGTTGATGTACAGAAACAAAGTCGTCTTTGTAGTCATTCTGTTTTATTGTGCCACATGCATGTTTCCCTAATCAGTTGCTCTCATTACTGTAGTTAAAATCAATAGTTGATTAAAAAGTAGGAATCTTGCTGTCATTCTTTATGTTAACCAAGTATCAGTGGGTATAGAAAATCATACATAGATGCAACAAAAATATTGCTGGTCTTTGTCATATATGGAAGTAATCCGGTTTGAGAATGTTCTTAATGGTGCACAAGGATCAATTTGGTTATGTTCTTAATAGTGCACAAGCATACTGTAGTAACAGAAGGCAAGCATTCTTCACCTTGCCTGCCATTCTCACTTTAATAAGACAACCCCAAATGATCATCATTGAGATAAAAGAAAATATAAATAACCCTCTTATAAAAAAATCATTATTTTTCGGATGACACTTTGTAATTTAAAATAAGACTTAGTAATTTATCTTTTGTATTGTAGGGTAAGTTCTTACAGGAAGAGATGGATTGCAAGAGATCTACTGATGTTGAAAATCAATTGCAGCGCGATGGTACATATAGTAGATTGGTAATCCTTAAATTGTATTAACAATATCAACAACTGATAGAACAAAAGAATAGAATACATCTAATGTACTAACACAACAACATTGTGAATAAGGAGTAAACCAACGTGAAGACAATGACATGAAAAATTCATGCACCAGTCTACAAAGTGGATTATGAATACTTTGATTATTTAGTGCATTGCTGATTTGAATAGGAATAATGTGAAAAGCTCCCTCATTAAATGGCAATACAAGCGAATTATGGTATGAGATTTTAAAATTCAGGTCTGTGTGTGGCATGTCAATGATTGTCCGTACAAGTTCCTTATTTTATGCTAGCAAAACTAGGAAACCAAACAGTGATTTTGCAAGTTTAATATGAAATAATGCATGTAAATCGAGTAAGCAATTAGTTGTTATTTCACTTGTAATTAAGTACTTATGGCCATGTCTGTAGATTATTATTTTTAAGTTCTACGAATTAGTTCAGGAATTATACTTACCTCTCTTCCTTTATGTTAGTGCGACTCCAATAAGGAGTGAATTTTCTGGGTCTTTTTGTTTAATTGATGTGACAAAGCACATATCGATTTGTTTAGAATGTGCTTGCTTAATGTCACTATATTTACAACATGATCTTTTATAACATAATGACTCACTTGTGCTGACATGCTGAATGTTATATATGAAAGTTATTTAGTGTAGTACTGGTAAATTTATCAAAATATATATTACAGATATTTCTACTACTAATTTGACTTGAATTTGATGTCAAGTTATGAGTTTGCTTTGTCAATAATTTTTGCTACATATTATTATCATATCTGATTTTTGGGTATTTCTTAACCTTACTACATACTTAAAATTGTTTTACATGAAACACATAATCGCCGCATGTCGATAATTTCATGAAAGTTAAATAAGATGCTGAAAATTTTGAGCCAATGTCAAAGAAGAAGTTGGACAGGTGAAGCACAAGTCGGACACACAAAATGACAAGTCGAACAGGCGCAGGACAATATGGACAGGCACATGACAAGTCCGACAGGCACATGACATGCTAAAAATTCAAGAACAACTGTATGTATGCGTATCAATGAGCTTGAAATACATTAAATTCAGATTTCTCAATTGGTTGCTTGAATTACAAACCTTTTTTTGTCGATAGTACTACATTTACCAAACTGAGATATAACACATGAATCTTTGATTGTTGTTTTACAACTTACTCGCTGTATTTTATGATTACTGGGAGAGGGTATAGTGATGAGAACATGTGTCCTTCGTCCTCATTGGCTGCATTGAAGAGAGAATCTAAACATTTCTTGACATTAACACTGCTGGCTTCATATGTAGAAGGTGACATATTTGAACCAATGTTCAGTTTCTAGCACTAGCACTGCATTTGAGATAATATTCAAATTAGTAGATTAGTTTCACAATATATTCTCATAGACTATTGAAAAAGGTCTCCCGTTTTACTTTTTTAACAATGATGTGTGTTTATGTAGTCACTGATTTTCTTTCTTTTGCAGAATTCATTGATGCTGCATTTAAGATATTTGTGTTTTTCAACCAAAGTGATTTTGTTCTTTAAGAAGCTTCGGAATTTCCCACACTTAATAGTATTACTTCTCATTCTCAGGCAGAATTGTGGTTACTATATAAAGATGTACTCCCAATTGAAAACTGAGTTGGTGGAAGCATCCACCGTAGCTATGATTTACTCATCCGACATAGGCTGGATATTGTGGGGGTGAACTAATTAATATGTTGCTTGGTTGATCAGATTATTGTCTTACAATAAAATATTATCAATCATCTAATGATGCATTTTCTTACTAATGTTGTCCTCACTAGATGTTTTCTAATGAATAAGTGTGTTCCTTCATGACTTGGATGTATGAATATTCAGTGCATTTATATGTTCATAAAATAATACCATTTGCACCTTTGTGTCTACCATATTTTCCAAATAATATTTTTTTATAAAAATTATATTTAATATTTTCCGTGCAATGAGCGGGAACAAATACTAGTATGTTATAAAATAAGAGGGGGAATTTTTCTAATTCATAAGAGGAGGAAATGGATAGCGAGTGAAACAAATAGGATGACGGCTACTTTAAAAAAGGAAACGTCTGCTGAGCTCTCTGCCTTCTTTTCCTTTTTTTTCCTCTTTCGTCTTTCTTTTTTACTTTGGGGAATCATATTCATTGCACTTTTGATCCATCAATTATTGAAAATTCTTAATCTTGACACTTTTAATATTTTACCAAGCATATTTAATCTTTGATTAGATTAAAATGTATTTTTGCTCACTTTACATAAAAATATTATTTTTAGAGCTATATTACTCTTAAATATGAAGTGCCAATACATATTTAACATAACACATATACATTTAAATAATTTATCAATTAATAACTCATTTAATTTATGAACATTCACACGTAAATAATTTTAATAAAATGCTCGTTTCACTTAATTGAAGGTGTTACGCTAAATGAATTATCTAAATTTAGTATAGACTAAAATCATAAAAAAAAAGGCATATTTGAAGCTAGTAGAGAGCGTCGATGATGAGGAGAGAGGGCAAATAAGGAGCGTTATAAGAAGACAAAGAAAGAGGCAAAGTAAGCGGCCACAACGGCTGAGATTACAGCGTTTGAATGCTTATATGAGGATCTTGGGGGGAAAGGCAGCAACAAGAGGTTGTACATGTTAGCCAAGGTTTGAGAGAGGTAGGCTCAGGACCTAGACCAAGTGAGGTGCATCAAAGACGAGGAAGGCAAGGTACAAGTGGAAAAGGCGTGTATTAGGCATAGGTGGCAGCCATGCTTCCATAAATTCTTGAATGAGGATGGGGACAGGAACATCGTTCTTGGGGAGTTAGAGAATTTAGAGAGCCAGCAAGATTTTGGATTTCATATGCGTATTAAGGTTGAGTAGGTGATGCAGAAGATGAATAGGGGTAAGGCGACTAGGCCAGATGAGATCAGTGGAATTTTGGAAGGACACATGTCGAGCAGGCTTGGAGTGGCTTACTATATTGTTTGATGTCCATTTTAGAATGAAGAAGATGCCCGAATAATGGAAGTGAAATTTTATAGTTATGTTGTACAAGAACAAATGTGATATACAAAATTGCAACAACTATAGGGCATGAAGTCGTTGAGTCACACTATGAAAGTTTGGGAAAGGGTGGTGGAGAGGAGGGTGAGAAAGAGTGTGTCTATTTCGGAGGACCAGTTCAGATTCATGTCGGGGCGGTCGACTACGGAGGTCATTCATCGTGTGAGGAGATTGATAGAGTAATATAGGGAGATGAAGAAGGACTTGCATATGATATTCATTCACCTAGAAACTAGGGTGATTAAGAACATGTATGATGGAGCTAAGACTCGGGTGAGGACTATGGGAGGAGACTCAAAATATTTCTTGGTGGTGATGGAGTTGCATTAGGGATCAACTCTTAGCCCATTTTTATTTGCCCTGGCGATGGATGTGCTGACACGATACATTCATTGGGAGGTCTTATGGTATATGTTATTTGCATATGACTTAGTGTAGATTGACGAGACGCGTTGCGGGGTTAACGCTATGCTGGAGGTGTGGAGACATACCTTAGAGTCTAAAGGTCTTAGGGTTTCACCCATGAAGAATGTGATGAGGTTAGGGAAGAAGGGAAAGTTGAGCCCTCGGTATAATGGTCCTTTTTGAGGTACTAGAGAGAGCGGGAGAGGTGTCCTATAGACATGCCTTGCCACCTGCTTTATCGGGAGTTCACCCAGTATTTTATGTTTCCGTGCTCCGAAAGTATTATAGGGATATGTCACATGTATTAGACTATAACACGTTGCAATTGGATGAGGATTTGACTTATGATGTAGAGTCGGTGGCCATTTTGCACCTGCAAGTTCGAAAGTTGAGGTCGAACAATATAGCATCGATAAAGGTTCATTAGAAAGGTCAGCCAGTCGAGGAGGCTACTTGGGAGATCGAGAAAGAAATGTGGAGCAGATATCCCCATCCTTTTAGACCCCAGGTATGATTCTAGACCCGTTCGAGGACGTTTATTTAAGAGGGGGAGAATGTAACGATCTGGCCGGTCATTTTAAGTATTTTAGTCCTCTGTTCGCTATTTAATGCTTTACACAAGTGTGTTTCTGATTATGTGGCTTGTGGGGTCGGTTGGTTTGATTTCGGGAGAGATTTAGATTAAGCTGTAAGAGTTTACCGGAGTTTGACTTTTGTATAGACGACCCCGAAATGGTATTTTAATGATTCCAATTGGAACATATGGTGATTTTGGACTTAGGCATATGTCCGTATTTGGATTTAGAGGTTTGTAGGTTGATATGGTACTTTTTGGCAAAATTTGAAAAGATGTAGGTTTGGAAGGTTCATAGGTTTGATGGGGAGTTGACTTGATTATATCAAGTTTGTATTCTGGTTTCAGGAGTTGGAATAGGTATATTGTGTCATTTGGGACTTGTGTCCAAAATTTGAGGTCAATTTGAGTTGATGTGATGTGGTTCGGTATGAGTTTTGGAAGTTAGAAGTTCATTAGTTTTCTTAGGTTTGAATTGAGGTGCAATTCGTAGTTTTGATTTTGTTTTGTATGATTTGAGGCCTCAATTAGGTATGTGTTATATTTTTGGAGTGCTTGGTGTGATTGGATGGGGTCTAGGGGACCTCAGGTGTGTTTCAGATCATTTTAGATTAAGTTGGCATGGCTGAAGGTTTCTGAGTTCTGGTGCTTTCACACCTGCGATGGATGGGGTGTAGGTGCGAGGCCACAGAGGTGGCTAGGTGGCCGTAGATGTGGTGTGTGGCTGGTATGGTTGATTCCTCTGGCAGAGACTGTGGAGCGCAAATGTGTGGGCATAGAAGCGTAGATTTCTCTGCAGAAACTGATGTGGGTTGGAAGAGTAGGGACCGCAGATGTGGCGGTTTGTCCATAAAAGTGGAAGCGCAGATGCGCTTGGAGTTTTGCAGATGCGGGTGGTCGGTCAATTAGCGGACCTCTTAGATGCGAGGAAGGGATCATAGAAGCGGCGTCGCAGGTGCGACATTTTGGCCCACAGATGCGGATTAGCTGGGCAGATTTATAATTAGAAGGGTTTTGGTTATTTCTCATTATTTGGGGTTGTGACGCTCGGCTAGAGGCAATTTTTAGAGAGAATTTCACTACAATTTAAGGGATAAGTAATCTTTACTTGATTTTGGTGTTATTTAATTACTCATGGATTATTACACCTAGTTTAAGTGAATTAAATGTGAAATTTGAGAATTTTTGGACTATGATACCAGAGCGTAAAAATTGATGATTTGAGGGTCGATTTGAGGTTGGAATTGGATAAAACACATGTATTTGGTCTCGTATCGGAATGAGTGTTCAGAATTTGTGAGTTTTATCAGATTTGGGGTGCAAACCTGTGACATTTTGGATTAACTTTGCATACTTGAACCAATATCATAACTTTATTGTTTGGGGTTATTTCCTATGGCTTTTATTGGTGATATTAAGTAACATATCTAAACTTGGTTTGAGGGTAATTATCCTTATGAACTATGATACCTGAGATGCGAGGGTGACGTACGTGCGAGGTGACGGGCATGTGTGCGTACACCGGGGTATTCATGATCTGAGTAGACTTTAGGCTACTACAAGACTTGTTTGCTTTCATGCCTCGTTATGTCCGTGTTTTCTCTACTTGTATGATTATTTGAGTTATGATTCATGTTAAAAATCATGTCTAGGCTATGTGCTTATTCGTTTGAGACATAATAGGGCTATTCCTACTATTTTGAGTTGTTGCTTTAATTGTAGTTGTATCCTCAGTCTGCATTCTTCATCCGCATGTTATATCTTAGTCTTTGTATATTATTTGTATGTCATATCACATATTGTCGTTACCTTCTATATGTGATACTATTTGAGCTGAGTTCTATGAGATGTGAACTATTGAGACTTGAGTGGTTGATGATTGATGTGGACCATAGCCCAGTGTTGTGAGTTATATTAGATAGGGTTGCACGCCGCAATAAATTGATATTTGGATCAGGTTTCATGCCGCAACAGATATATTGATTGTTGATTAGCGCTTGGGTAAGGATCTGCATGTACGGAGTATGATATTACAGTAAGCACATGCACAATGCTATATGTGTTTTGGTGAGGGGTATTTATGTCATGCACCCGTACGATGCTGAGTGTGGTTGTGTGTGAGATGGTGAGGGGCATTTGTACGAGGCACCGTGAGTGTGATGAGGGTGAGTATACTTGATGACTTTGTTGTGATGTTATTGACTTGACATGTAGGCATAGAGATTTATTTTTTCTCATGCTAGATGGTACATGAAATATCTTATCTATTGTTGAAAATTTAGAAAATCACAGTTTTCTTGATAAACTCATGTTTTAGCGATTTCGGGGTGAAAGATTGGACTTTGACTGTTACACTTGGAAAGCATGTCTAATTTTTCATAATTGTGAACGAGCTGAACATGATATCTTTTGAATTATTTACTTTTACAGTCATTGTTATATCATGTGTTGTTATTGATTATTGGTATTTTTCACTGACTTTCTTCCGAGCTCATCACTATTTTCAGCCTGAGGTTAGGTTTGTTACTTATTGAGTACATGGGGTAGGTTGTACTCATACTACACTCTACACTTTATGTGCAGATCCAAGTACTTCGGAACGCAGTGATTGCTAGAGGTTTGCACCTATTTCAGCTTGTGGAGACTACGAGGCAGTTGCTATGTTGTTCATAGGCCTTGAAGTTCTCTTTTGGTTATTTTGTTATCACTATTTTATCACTTAGACAATTTTATATTGAGTATTGACTATGTATTTTGAGATTCAGTAGTGCTCATGTACTCGTTGACACCAGATATTTGGGTTGGTTGTAGCTACGATATTGTTGCTATTTTATGATATTACCATTGTTGAGATTATTAAGTTTTGTTATTTGAGTTTTATTGTTATTGTGAAATTATTGGCTTGCCTAGCAAGCAGTGTTAGGTGTCATCGTTGCTTCGATGGGAGTTTGGATCGTGACATAAGAGTAAGGTTTTCTTAAGGCTCGGAACACATGTATCGAAGGCAAGCCATTGTACGTCATATTGCTGGTCCCACTTGAGCCAAACAAACTTGATAGTTCCGACAAAATTTCAAGATGATTGAGTCTATTTCCTTGCCAAGTCTTAAAGTGAAAAAGTATGTATAAACAAAAATATACCCTGATCTACTGAATGTAATCCTCTACACTTCACGAGGGGCTAAAACCTCAATGTTCTTCCAGTCACAATCCTCTTTTATAACAGGAATACTGGTCAGGTGAATAGAAGAAGGATTTTTACCACCAACTCTATTTTTGTCGTTATCAGGATCAGAAAATTCCTTTTGAACATGAAGATCCTTTTCAAAATACAATTGAGAAGGGATGATTGTGTTTTTAGAGGGAGGTCCGATATCAGGCTTCTTATACTTGTTTTTCTTGGATGGACCACCGCCGATGCAAGTTCTGGTGCCGGTGGATGAAGAAGTTAAAATACAGTTATGTTGTTTACGGGTAGAAGATGTGTTGCCGGGAAAAAAAATAGCAGAAGATACAGTGATGAAAAGTATGAATTTGTACATTTTACTAAGAAAAAGGGAGTTGCAGAGAATCTTTAGGAAGACTCAAGGAAGAAAGTTTGTAAATGTGAAGATACAATTTGTGAAAAAAGGAGAAGTTTATAGGCGGCACAATGCAAGGCCATCATTACCTAGATAACTGGTGAAAATACTTGTCGAATCATATATCAACGCATGTTCAGCTCATTAAATGTAAATAGACGTGTGTCCTTTCAAGTGTCAGAAACCGTTCAAAAACTTTTTCGCCAAGAAAAAAGAATGTCTTATCTATCTCATGGTCACATCAAATTGAGTCATCAGAAAGTAAGACCTATCTGTATTGGATAAAATTAACAAATGGTAGGTGGATGTTCGTTGAGTTGACACATAGCAGTAAAGATAGGTAGGAGATGAGTCAGCAAATAGCTGACACCGGGTACAAATATATGACCTGTGTTGTATAAGTTCTGAAGGCATCAAAATTGGAGAAGAGAATTTGAAATCAAGGTACCGTTTAAAGAAGACATCATTAAAAGAGCAGTTGTTACAGAGAATCATATCATTTACTCTCAACTGTTATGCAGCTATCAAGAGGGATCTTTATTTACCTTAAAGAGGAGCATGATTTGGGAATTTTGTCCTCCTTAGTTTTGGCTATAAATAGAGAAATTTGTCCTTATTAAAGGACACAAAATAATTGTATGATAAAAGGCTAATACTCTCTCTTATTATGCAAAACTTTACTCTACTAATATTTTGTTTTCAGCATTGTTCTTGTCTTCGGAGAGGTCAATTCAAAAGTTCAGGCTTGTCTTTTCTTCAATTATTTTTATTTTACTCGCTTTTGCTATTCATTATTTTATTTCTTCGAATCAATTTAATCCATGTGTCTATAAACCACGTTATAAATTCAACTATACCATTTTATGGGTAAACAACTGTAGCTTAAAGATATGTCAATTGTACTATGTTCAATCATATTATCTGAAAATACATTTAGAAAATAAAAAATGCAACTCAATGAATGAGTATATACATTAACTGGATGAACATTAAATATGCTCGTCTACTACATACATGAGGTCAACATGAATCAAATGAGAGATCCATACAAAAAATTATCAATTCTAGTTTTGAAGATATGTTTGATATGGATAACTAAGTACTTTTATTCGTAATATTTTTTTTTGGTTGAGAAAATAAAAATATTAAATTAGTACTAAACTGGTTCCACCATATTACATTCCATAGCGATGTCACTTAGGACATTTAGATTACTTAGACTTGCTAGCATATTACATGCATTATTAGATAACAGCTTAACAAAAATAATGACACCAAATTTATCTTTTTCCAGTGCATAGTTAACAAAAATGGGAGGATTTGCAAAGCAAGTGATCTTGTTCAACTTGGACTGATGGGAAGCTTCATTTGCTAACATGTGTGTGACTGAATTTCCTTGACGAAAGGTATGTCTAATCGCCATGAGTTTCAGTTGCGTCATTAACAACCTGCAACCATAAATAAGATCTTTAAATACTTCATTACCTTCCTTTATTAATTTAATTACCTCCGTTGAGTCTGTTTCAATCTCTAGCGGTTTTAGTTGTATTTTTAAAGCAATTTGGAGGCTTTGTTTAAGCGCTAGAAATTCTGCCTGAAGTGGAGATACCACATATGTGCAGTTTGTAAAGCTCACAATTCAGTCTCCGTTGGTGTTTCTGATGAGGCCACCTAAACCAGATTGAAGGTTTTCCTCCTTGAAGTAATCATCCATATTTAATTTGTAATAACTTTTTGGTTGCTTATAACATTTGACATGAATAGTACAATTCTTGGTGATACTAGAGTCATCATCAGATAGAAATTTATATTCCAAAGCATAATGAAGAATATTTTTTGTAGTCATAGATAAAGCCATGTTATTGTGATTGTTCTTGTTCCTGTTATCCACAGATTCCATAGTATAAAAGGGAAGAACACTGATAAATTAACATGAAAACTAGATGTGTATTTGATCTTTTACCTAACAAAACCAGTGAGTAGTAATAGGAATGATTATGTTGGGCATCCCTAATTTAGACCAGAATGATTTAGCAATAGAACAAGAGAAAAAAATGAGTTATAGTTTCCGTAGAAGCTTTGCACACATGGCATAATACATCAATATTAATACCTAAGTGATTAAGATAAGATCTACATGGAAGCCTTTCATAAAAACACTGCCATAAGAAAACTTAATTTTATTGGGACAATTTACATTCCAAATCCAAGTGAAGTCTTTGTTCGAAGAGGAGGGGCCATCAATGATTTTATAACAAAACTTCGTACTAAAGAGACCATTATTGTTGCCAAACCAAGTAGGAATGTCGTTGGTTCAATTTTTCAAGGATAGTGCAATGATACACAAATTATTGAAAATATTATCAGGCAGATTGAAGGATATTTTAGATGTGTCCCATTTATTATTCTTAAACAAATCTTCTATTCTGAGAGAGATATCACTTTTGATCAAAGAACCTTCAATACAACTTCTAAGGCATGGAACATTCGGGATCCATCTGGATATCCAAATTAGAATTCGCTTTTGGTAGACAAAGAATCCCAAGATTGCAGTAATTCCACCCTCTAAGAACACTACTCCAAATAATGGACGTATTGATTTTAGTTTTCCTAAATGCATGGTTATTAACAAGGACCTTTATCCATGATGCATAAGGGTAGTGTATGAGTCGCCAAGTTAAACAAGTTAGAAATTGTTTGATTTGGCACACCTTCCCCCCCCCCCCCGACCTCTTTATCTTTTAGAAATGCATTCCAATTAAGTATATGTAGGCCTCATTTTTTTTAAGATTAAGACGCTTGAATCTGAATTATAAGATATGTATTAAGATTAGAACGTCTAAATCTGAATACACATTTGGATAGCAAGATGTGTATTAAGGTCTGATTACTACATGATTAAGACTGTTTATTTTTTTAACATCTGAATATAAAAAATTATATTTACTTAATAATTAATAAATATAAATTTAAATTAAATACTAATTAACCTATTATTCTGTCAACAAAATAATTTTAGATAATAATATGGTAATTGGTGGAGTTGGTGGTTAATGATGGTGCTTGTGCATGCCAACTAGAGGCGGTGATTGGTTGTGATTTTGATTGGTGGTTGTGGTTCTGGGTAGTTTATAATGGTAAACATTGACGACTATGGTTGATGATGGTGGTGCGAGTGGTTGGCAGTGGTAGTTAAGGTGGATGGGCGGGTGTTTGTGGTTAAGGAAGATGGTGGTGGGGGTGGTAGTTTATAATTGTTGTAGAAGATTGTGGGTTAACTAGCACATAATCGCACACAAAGCAAATAGAGAATAAAAATCAACACATGGATTTAACGAGGTTCGGCTAAGCCTAATCCTTAGGACAGAAACAGAGAGAGTTTTCCACTATGAATGAGAAGAAAAGAACAATATCATCTTAGAATCTCCAACTATAACCCCTACATATATATCCCAAATAGTCCTATACCTATAAGGTAAAGGTTTCCTGATTTGACAAGGACAATAGGTTTTTCTTTCCCAAATCTATTAGGACAATGAGTTTTCCCAAACCTATATGGATTATGGGTTTCCAAAAATACAAGGGAATAATTCAAGTCACAAAATAACAAATCTTCCCCTTGCCTTGAATTCTCTTCATCAACGGGAACAACATCTCTCTACCTTGCCTTCAGCCCTCGCGATGGCTCTATTGAGTACTGCACATACTAATCAAGTCTAGGCAATGCCTAAACTTATTGGCCGGGACTGCCTTGGTCATCATATCAATGGGATTATCATGCGTAGATATTTTCTCCACATTAACAACCCCTTTTGATATAATGTCTCTAATAAAGTAATGTTTGACTTCAATATGCTTCGTCCGCTCATAAAACATCTGATTTTTAGTAATATGAATGGCACTCTGTCTGTCACAAAATATCAGTGTCTTCTTCTGAGCTAGTCCAAGATCATTTACCAAGCCTTATAGCTAAATAGACTCTTTCACTGCTTCCGTAATTGTCATATACTCAGCTTTTGTGGTAGACGAAGCAACAACAGACTTCAAAATCGCCTTCAAACTAATGACATTGTCTTTGTAAAAAGTTAAGTCTACATCTGCAGTACCCTTCAAATATCTCAAGATCCACTTCACTGTCTGCCAATGTTCTTTTTCAGGACACACCATGTATCTACTCACAACACTAACAACATGTTAAATGCCATGGCGAGTGCAAACCATGGCATACATAATGCTACCTACAATACTCGAATATGGAACACTACATATCTGTTCCATCTCCTCGTCTGTTTTTGGTGACATGTATGCATACAACTTGAAATGAGAAGCAAAAGGAATAGACACAGATTTAGCACCTATCACATTAAATCTCTTGAGTACCTTCTCAATATAGGACCGTTGAGACAACATCAGCTTTTCAACGCTTCTATCTCGAGTAATCTCCATCCCCAATATCGTTTTTGCAGCACCCAAATCCTTCATCTCAAACTCCTCACCTAGTTGCTTCTTCAATCGGAGAATATGTGACAAGCTTTTAGCAGTAATAAGTATGTCATCCACATATAACAACAAATATACACGAGAACCATCTTCAAGCTTTTTGTAGTACATACAACTATCATATGCACTTCGAGAAAATGCATTTTGAATCATGAATGTATCAAATCTTTTATACCACTGCCTATGCAACTGTTTCAGACTATATAAAGATTTCTTAAGCAAGCAAGCAAACATGATTTTTCTTATCTTGAGTAATGAATCCTTCAGGTTGACTTATATAAATCTGCTCATCCAACTCACCATACAAGAATACAGTTTGCACATCTAACTGCTCTAGCTCTAAGTCATGAAGAGCCACCAAAGCCAGTAAAACCCTGATAAAGTTATGTTTTACCACTTGAGAGAACACTTCATTATAATTTATCCCCTCCCTCTGTGTAAAACCTTTAGCTACTAATTTTGCCTTGTACCTTGATGCTTCAACCCCTGGATTGCCCTTTATTTTTTTTAAAATCTATTTGCAGCATAGTACCTTTTGTCCCTTTGCCAATAGAACAAGCTTCCATGTCTAATTCTTATGAAGAGACTCAATCTCTTCACGTATAACACCAACCCACTAAGCTGCTTCTGGACTAAAAATAGCTTCTTTATAGCTATTAGGCTCAAGCACATCAATGGCCTTTACAACTGACAAAGCAAACTCCACAAAACATGCATATCTAGGAAAATTACCTTTAGCTATGTTTGCAAACCTTTGTGGTGGGTTGATTACTCTCTTCTCTATGATTGTTGCAATTCTACATGGTTGTTGTTGCGCAGGTGCATCAACATTATCATCTTGATTAATATTTTGCACCTCCCTCACCTTTTCTACTTTAAAACTATTGGGCTGAGCTAGTGGAGATTCCATTTCTAGCTCTATGCGATCACTGACACCGATATGTTTCTGCTATTACCTTCTCCCTCTGACTATCCAGTGAGGCAAATTCATTGAATCTTATATCCCTACTGATAATTAGCCCTAAAGTCTTATGATATGTGCACCATAACCTATAACATTTCACTCCAGTTATATACCCTAGAAATATGCACTTCTTTTCCCTCAGCTCAAATTTTCCATCCCTCACATGAGCATAAGCAGGACAACCAAATATCCTTAAATTTGAATAATCAGCAGGCGAACCAGACCATACCTCAAAAGGAGTTTTGAACTCAATAGTTGTGGATGGAGATCTGTTGACCAAATAACAAGTTGTATTGATTGTTTCAACCCAAAAATCCTTCCTAACACATGAGTGTGAAAGTATGCTTCGTGCCCTATCATAAAGCATTCTGTTCATACGTGTTGCAACACCATTTTTTTGTGGTGTTCCGACACAAGTGCAGTGTCTCATTATGCCCTCTCTGTTGCAGAAATTATCGAACTCATAATTACAAAATTCTAACCCATTATTAGTTCAAAGATGCTTAACTTTTCTTTCCATATGCCTCTCAACCATCATCTTCCATTTAATAAATGTCTGAAATGCCTCATCATTTGTTTTCAAAAAATACACCAACACTATCCTTGAGTAATCATCAATCAAAGTCATAAAATACTGGCACCACTCTTGGAGGGAACTCTGTTTGGACCCCATAAGTTCGAATGTATATAATCTAATTTGTCCCTTGTCTTGTGCTCAGATTTCTTGCTGAACTTTATCCTTGTCTGTTTACCAAACACACAATACTCACAAAAATTCAAAACTTAATTTTTGTACCCATTCAACAAATTTTGCTTGCTCAACAAAGACAATCCCTTATCACTCATATGACCAAGTCACAAGTGGAACAACTGAGACTGATTCAGATCACTTTTCCAGAAGCTACAACAACTTCCTCTTCAACTATACTGGTCTGAAGATGATAAAATTTAAAATGCAGTTTACCTTTCATGAGTACAATGGAGCTTTTACACATTTTAAGTATTCCATTATCGTAGTGAAACTTATACCCTTGATCATCCAAAGTGGAAAGAGAGATCAAATTTTTCTTTATCCGAGGAACATGCCAATACTCAATGTTTCTGATAATTCCATCGAACATTCTCAATTTGATATTACCAATCCCCTATACTGGTAATGGATTATCATATTCCATGGAGACAATCCCACACATTTTCTTATAAGTTGCATATCAATTCTTGTGTGGACACATGTGGAAAGTAGCACATGAATCAAAAATCCAAGAATTTTGTCCATGACTAGAACTCATAGCACATACTTCCCCTACATAGTCACTATCATCAGAACTATTGCAGTGTCAACAATATTTGCCGAATTATCTATTTTCTGCTTCCCTCTTTTCTCCTTCAGCTTAGGACAATCTCTCTTGTAGTGACCTTGATCCTCGCACTCATAACAATTTTACTTCCTTGCTCTAGACTTTAATCTGGTGGTTGACTTTCTTATGTTAAAGTTCTTTTATTGTGTTCTTCCTCTACTCACAAGACCCCCGCCCTCACTTCTACTATCTGTAAAGCTCTTTTTCAACTCTTTAGATTTTAGTGCATTACTAATATTTTCCAGTGAAATACTGTCTTCCCCATATAGCAGCGTATCGATGAAAGTATCATAAGATGGTGGTAAAAAATATAACACAATCAAGACCTGATCCTCACTCTCAATTTTGATATCCGCGTTCTTTAGGTCCATTATAATTGAATTAAACTCATCAAGGTGAGTTTTAATAGGTGTACCTTCATTCATACGGAGATTGTATAACCTCTTTTTCATGTAAATGCGGTTTATCATCAATTGTTTTAGAATAATGTCTTTCAGCCTCTTCCATGTCGTTGCTATAGAAGTTTCTTCAGCAATTTTCAGAAAAAACGCTATCTGTAACGCTCATGAAGATCACACTCAAAGCCCTCTCCTTCAGTCTTCGTTCTTTGTTTCTGTCATCTCATCAGGAAAATTCTCATCAATTGCCTTCCATAACCCTTGTAACACCAGGGACGATTTCATCCTGATCTTTCATAGACTGAAACTAGAGCCCCCGTCAAATTTCTCTACTTCGTACTTTGTTGAAGATGATGAAGATATTTTAACCCTAGATTATATGTAGAAACCCGAACCTTGCTCTAATACCAATTATTCCAGAAGATCATGGATTAACTAGCACACAATCACACACAAAGCAAATAGAAAATAAAAATCAACACAAGGATTTAACGAGGTTCGGCTAAGCCTAATCTTCGAGGTAGAAACAGAGAGAGTTTTTCACTATGAATGAGAAGAAAAGTACAATACCATCTTTAGAATCCACAACCACAACCTTTATATATAGATGCCAAATAGTGTCAAACGTATAAGAGAAAGGTTTCCCAATTTGACAAGAACAATAAGTTTTTCTTTCCCAAATCTATTAGGACAATGAGTTTTTTCCAAACCTATAGGGATTATGGGTTTCCTAAAAGTACAAAGAACTAATTCAAGCTAAAAATAACAATAATTGCGGTGGTGGTAGTCGATAATGGTGGGGGTGATGGGTGGTGTATTAGTTGATAATGGTGGGTGGTAACGGTTATAGTTAAGATGGCAGTGGTCGATGGTGTATTAATCGATAATGGTAGGCAAAAGCGATTATAATTAAGATGGTAGTAGTGGGTGGTGGTGGTGGGTGATAATGATAGTTGTGGTTGAGTATGGTTGGGGTGGATGGTACGAGGTGGTAGTTCATAGTGGTGAGCGATGGTGACAGTTAGTAGGGAATGTAGATGATGTCATCTCAATAAATTAAGTATCTGTTATAGCTCTAAATTATTCGGACCCATTAAGACCCATTAAGTGATTGTGAAAGAAAAAAATAAACACACTTACTGAATAAGTTCTGAATGATTGATATTCAGACTTAAAAAACAAACATACTTAATATTTGTGATCTGAATAACTAAGATTTAGACTTTTATTAAGTGCAACCAAATGAGGCCATAGTCTCTTTGAAATTTTGATTTTTGATTTTAAAGTTGCATATTTCTACTGTCTAAGTTCAAATATATTCATAAACTTTAGGTTTTTATTTCACATTTATGTATCCAACATTTTAGCTTTTTATATTTACATTTATCCTATGATTAAAAAAACATATAATTACTAAAAATTTGAAAAAAGTTGGCTAATTATAAGTTCCATTTGGCCCCGATCAACTTATTAGATAAAGGGACGAAAGTCATAATGCACTCCATAAAATTTACGCGCAACGTGCTCGCATTGCACAATAACTTGACTATCTCATATTTCAAATATTCAATTTCAATCCAAAATCTTTTTATTTTGTTTTATTGTACCTTGTTTGTTTTCTACACATAAAAAATTAACAATTAAATCAAATTAAGAACTTTTTACATTCAAAACACTCGAAAGTCATTACAAGTCGAAAATAATTGACACTAAAACATAAGCAAACATTTGTTAATAAATCTAGAAGATTTATTGTATTGAATTTGTATTTCATGTGAAAATAAAATAAAAAAACTAAACCGAATAATGAATACTCCTAAACACGAAATTCACTTTTGAATTACCGCCAAACCAAAGAGAAAGCGGACCACTTTTCAAAATTTCAAATCATTCCTCAAGACACTTCGCCTTTAAGTTCCCAACAATTCTTTGCCGTCGATTAATATCCAACATCAACGGCTATAACTTATGATCCGCGTCATTCCATCAGGACCAATAAAAACCCTCCTCCAAACCACTATATAATTACACCCCTCACGTCAACTTTCTTCACAAATTCACTTTCAAGTCCTCAAATTTCTCCTCCTCTCTCATTTTTAGTTTCTCTGTCTACCGTTTTCACAATGGCACCAAAGGCCGAGAAGAAACCCGCCGAGAAGAAGCCAGCAGCTGAGAAAGCACCAGCAGCAGCAGCAGCTGAGAAAAAGCCAAAGGCAGGGAAAAAGCTTCCCAAGGACGGCGCTGGAGCAGCAGCAGGTGACAAGAAGAAGAAGAGGGTAAAGAAGTCAGTCGAAACTTACAAGATCTATATTTTCAAGGTGTTGAAACAGGTTCATCCTGATATCGGTATCTCTAGTAAGGCTATGGGGATCATGAACAGCTTTATTAATGACATTTTCGAGAAGCTAGCTCAGGAATCTTCTAGATTGGCCCGTTACAACAAGAAGCCTACTATTACTTCTCGGGAGATTCAGACTGCTGTGAGATTGGTGCTTCCTGGTGAATTGGCTAAGCATGCTGTTTCTGAGGGTACCAAGGCTGTTACTAAATTCACTAGCTCTTAATCAAATTCTAGGGTTTGGTTTTGTCTTTTGTTTTGGTTAGCGGTTGTACATGTAAAGAATTGTCCAATTAGGGTTTCATTTGAAATTTATGGCATGTAATGGGCAGCTATTTCATGAATGAAGAATTTTCAGTTTTTCTCTGTTAAATTAACTTGGTTTTGAAATCTGTCGTTTTCTGTACTTTTAACAGAGAAAAACTAGATCTACGAACAGCTTGGTGAATAATTTTCAGGTCCAGGATTAAAATCAAATTTACTTGGTTAGGGTGTGACTTGATCTATGAACAGCTTCTTTTGGCTGGTCTTGTTTTTCTTTTCATTTGTGAAAACTTTCTTGTGGTTTATGATCACATAAGCTATCTGGCGAGCCAATACTAGGTGTGGAATGTGGATAGGATTCAATGGGTACATGATACTACCTCCAGGTGTTATGCGTACAGGTTCGAACCTGTCCTGTTTTGCCGGTTATTTTTGAGGTACAGCCTGATAGATTTTTTATTGAGCTCTTTTCTTGGAAGAAAATTGCATATTTTTCAATTGTGAGAGAATTTGCATTAGCTTAACAGCTCGAGTAAATGATGGTCATGTAATGACATTTTACTTGTTTGTATTTTAGCTTTTGACCCTTAAGGCACACCTACTGTGGTCTTCAAGAATGATAAACCTGATGACACGTATTACGTTTCTCTGATAATATTATCTGTGGAAGTGGAACTGGATGTCCATGATCTTCAAAAGTTTAATTAATATTTGAACTTTGATTGAGGGATGAGTACTTTTAATATATGTTGTGTTGGAGATGACATTTTCAATTGTGTTGTAAGCTGTCTATAAATGGTTGTTTGGAACTAGAGTAAATATATTTTCCATAATATTGTTCAGGTTTTGAATTTATGACGTTCTGATGACATGATTTTTGACATAAACTCTGCCAGCATTGCAGTGGTCTTTTCTGTTGTTTCTGATCGTAGTTATCTTGAGTTGTAGTTGTTTGATAGTTCCTCTGCAGCACCTCCTTTCAGATGCTGTTATTAGCTATTCATTGAGCTCGTCCACATTGCATATTTAGAATTAATTAAAACTCTGTTTTGTTTGCTTGCTTTTGATGGTTAACTTGTGCAGGTTAGCATTTAGTTTCCCTTTCTTTTTGAGCTATTCCAGTACAGGTGAATCAACTGGTAAGGTCCTAGATCAGATATCATGCTCCTTTGGTTAATAGCTCTGGTTTGTCGTCTCCCTTTCTAGTTAATGTGTTTTAAAAGCTGTCAATTTGCTCTTTATCTTTTTGAACTGAAATGCTTTACTTTTTTGGAACTAAAATGCTCTATAACCCCCTTAATTATTGGTTGTTTTGCAACTTTCCTCTTAAATATTTTCTTGGCCTTCTTTTCTCAAACTATTTTAGCTTTGTGCTAGAACCATTTTTCCATAAGGGTGGCTGTTAAATCTAAAGGAAAAATACATGGCACCAATGCACCATTTGTATTCTTTCTGTCCTATTTTGAATGTCTTTGGCACCAATATCTCAGTGTTCACTATGTTAGTGTATTTTTTCTTTTTCTTGCATCACCATGCAACAACCACCACGTCTCAGTTCCAAGCAAGTTGGGGTTGACTATAGAAATTTTTCTTTAAGCTCAGGTCATATCATCGTCGTACCAAATAAAAATAAAATAAAAAATAAAAGTGAAAAGGAAGTTATATATATACAATTTATAAATAATAGTGTGTGTGTGTGTGTATATATATATATATATATATATATATATATATATATATATATAGTAGATAATAGTAATAGTATGGGTCATTCTGTGACAAGTCTACAACCTATTCCCAACTAGTAGGTATCACACCTATATGGAGCTTTTTCTTCCATTGTGCCCTATCTTTAGCTAAGTCTTACATCACCATACTTTTCTTTTTTGTTCTTAATATTTTTTGTCTAGACCAAATTGTACTATTAAGATTTGTCATCTTTGAAATATTATGAAGTTGTAATACCATCTAGGAATTTAATATTTGGGTCATGATGGTTTCATACCAGCCATACTAGGAAGCATGTGTCCGCCACTCTGTTATCCTTGAAGATGAAATAAGGTATTCCTGTGTCAACAACAACAACCCAGTGTAATCCCACAAGTGGGGTCTGTGGAGAGTAATATGTACGCAGCCTTACCCCTACCCTGGAAGGTATTCCTATGTCCTTGTGGAGAATAACCATTGGACCAGATCTGCAATAACAATGAGGTACATTGTGTAATCTCTTTTGTTTTTCTTCATTTGTTTTGTAATGTTATCCTACCCATGTTTTCCATTTATATTTCTAGTAGGAACCTTTTAGGCCTTATTTATACTGCATAATGGGGGCCTTTTTTCATTAATCTAAAAAACAAAGTTGAAGGTTAAGTTATTCGGTTAGCATCCCTGAAAATTGTCTTTGCCATAAAAAATATTTGCTTAGTAGAAAATAGAGATAATAGTCTCAGAGACTTGGGGAAAAGGAACAAAATGGAGCAAAGTCTGAGATTTGTATGTTTGTGCAGGGATAAGTTTAAGATTTAGATAAGCTCTATTAGAGAAGTTCCAATTTGTATTAATAGACAAATTATTTAGTATTTGAATGAAATGGACCTAAATAGAGCGTGATCTTTAAGAATTAAGAGGTTGTAGTGCATTTTAACTGTTTATGTTCTTGATTAGTGGCTGAATTTAATGAAATCAAGCTCTCAAGAGCTGCAAGTCCATGCCCTTGCTCTTTACTTAGAATTTCTCATTCCCTTTTTGATTATATGTTCCTTAATTCTTTTGCCTATTCATGGGAACATTGGAAAGAATGAAAGGATATAGGGCTAATGTAGAGGTCTTTCCTCTATAAGCTGAAAATCAGTGGTAGTAGCTGAAAGGATAGCATATTTGGAGTAGGGTGGAGATGGACAAAAATGTCTTTAGATAGATGAAGATTTGAGTTTTAAAGATCTTAATCTTAACCAAGGCAAAATTAAGATTATGAGACAACAGGTGAAGCTACGCTGACATGGCTATTAACAATAACGACAACTATGCCTCAATCCAAGCTAGTTGGATTCGGCTATGTAAATCCTCAATATCATAAATGCTTTGTTTGGGTCCATAATATTGCAAAAGTTCATACTTAAGGATTATCTAACACTAGGGGTTCTCTAATATTCTCTAGTGGTTATATCTCTAATATACTAAGGGTCTCCTAGTAAGCTAAAATTTGTATTGTGAATGTTATATTCTTCATCAGAACTTTTTGGTCCTTGTATTCTATCAAAGTGGTTAGATTTATATATTAGGTGAAACAGGCTGCGGCTTCTTATGTTATATGCAGCCTTCTGAGTGAGAAAAGATTTTATTTTTGGGCCAAGGCTTTGATACCACGTTTTCTTAGGTTAGCCAAGGGTACTGGAAGTTTTGTTTCAAGTTACTTTGCCATCTCCCACATCTCCTCACCTTGCTCCATGTCTGAAAAAAGAAAGCATTAGAAGGAAAAAAAAGAACTTTATTAGTGCAGGCTTAGAAAGATTTAGGAGAAGGGAAAGTGTTACAACCAGTATTATCAAAGGCGAAAAGCGCAAAAAAGCTCTAAGGTCCGTTGGGGCTTTAAGCGCAAAGAGCAAATAAAGCGTGGGCTTTAATGAAAAAAGGCGCAACTAGAGAAAAAGTTAAAATATGTATATGTAGTCCAACACTAATAATTATAAGCATGAATAACAAATATATGGACAAAGAAATTAGAAAAAAATTATGAGAAAGTGAAATATCAATTGTTTAATGTCGCCTTTTCAGGATTATACTCATTGGCAAAGGAAAAGTATGCCTTAGAGCCTTGATGAGATACTAAAGCGCACACAAAGCGAGGCGAAGCGCTCAACATGTTTTGAGCCTCGCTTCAGGGCTTAAGCGCGCCTTTGACAACACTGGTTACAACTTTGTAGATAACATCTAGGTGTTTAGGTGTAATACCTACGTCCATTCCTCGTCCTGAATGGACCGATCAGCGACTCAATGTTGACTCTCACAAGATCAAGAGAAAAGAGTGTGAACAGGTTACTATATGATATTCCTAGAGTTATATCAAAAAAATACTCCTAGTAGGAAGATGTGAAAAGAGTAGAGAAATGTGATATCATCCATTCATACTCAAAATCATGCGACCAGATTTTGGTGATTGTAAAGCGTTCCGTTTAAGAGAATATGTCAATCTTTTCTGGCAGACCAAAGTTGGAAGCAGGTCAAATAAAAATATAAGAGAGCTTAATGCAAGCTTAGGTTTCAAGTTCTGATACTTTTTCCGGAAGCATTCTTGTTGAATTGAAAGGAGAATGTGTTTTCATAATTTCCTTTTATTGTCCCTATTTGGTTTCTATCTGCAATTCTTTTGCTTCATATTTACCCATTATATACAGAACCAAAGAAGATCTTATCTTGACGCCAAGTGGTAAGATCTCATTACTATGACTTGGTGAAGAGAATCTCTATCTATGGTTAAGGTTGCCGGAACCAGGTTCAGAATTGTGAATGACCAGATAAGCCATTAGTAAATTCTGATGGACTAGGTAACGAGTCTAAAGATGAAACAAAATCGTGTTCGGCAAAGCACATTTATTAATGCTAAGTGAAAACCTTCACTCGATATCATTCAAATATAAATCTTTGATGAGAGTGCTATGTTTATGTTTTCTTGATTGTTTGTTTTCCAGATGATTGTTACCGTGCTGTTAGAGGTCAATATTATTGCCATCGTTATATATTGCATTTACTGCTTCAATATGTTTACGTTCTCTTTTAGGGTTTTAAATGTAAAATAATATTGACTTTGATGTTCCAAAATTCATGTTTCCATGCCTGTTTAACAACAACAGCAATAACCCAGTGAGATCCCACAAGTGGGGTTTGGGAAGAGTAGTGTGTACGCAAACTTTACCCCTACTCCGGAGGAGTAGAGAGGCTGTTTCTGGTAGACTCTCGGCACAAGAAGGAAAGAGACAGTGTATCGGTAATAAGAACGGAAGCCAGAAAGATAACACCAGCAACACAATAACCAGATAATAGAGAGCAAAGTAGTAACACTAAGCAGTAACAAAGGCATAGTACTACAGACGCAATGGAATAATATGTACACAAAGGGCCACTAAACGTAATACAGCCTAACTTACGACCCTAATGAAGTATTAAGAACACAACTGGAGCCACTAGCAGCCTAAAACAAAACACTATCATACTAGCCTCCTATCTCCTAACCTACAACCCTAATGCTCGACCTCCATAACTTCCTATCAAGGGCCATGTCTTCGGAAATCTGCATCCGCATCATGTCCTGCCTGATCATCTCTCCCCAATATTTCTTAAGTCGCCCTCTACCTCTTCTCATACCCGTCAAGGCCAGCCGTTCACACCTTCTTACCAGTGCATCCATGCTTCTCCTCTTCACGTGCCTAAACCATCTAAGTCTAGCTTCCCGCATCTTGTGTTCCATGGGAGCCACGGCCATTTAGGATATCCTCTGTGAGATGGCTATGTCACATTTTTGTTTCCGACAATCTCCATCTCTCTCATGCATTGTATTCATTAGCGTTTTTTAAAGTAGCTGGTTTTTATTTTCTAGCATCTACCTAGGGAAGACGAATCAAGCTTGGGTTTCAGGTGACATTTCAAGGCAGCCTCCAGGAACTGGTCAGATTTGATACAGTGAGAGTCATCTTTAGTTGTGCGAAAGCAGGGAAGTCATTCAATTTTTTTTTACCATCTCCAATTCCAGCAGGAAAGCAAAGAGAGAATCTGCCATCTACTTCTGTTTCTAATTCAATTATTTTGCGCAGCATAAGCATATGCTTAGTTAATATAATAGCTGCACATTTGAGTAGAGTTGCTGCAAGAGTTCCAAACAGCGGCAGATTTCTAGGAAATAGGGGTGGATGTTCTTTAAATGTGACGTTATGCTGCCAGAAAACATCTAAGAACCCTGCCTTCATTTTCTTTATATTGAACAATCTTGAAGAAGATAGACACTATCAAATTTGTAGGGAAGTTCTACCTCTATTCTTATTCTTCTTCCTTTTCTTGTTGGTCAAAATTTTAGATCCTATTGATCTAGGGTAACTACTAGGTGAAGTATCTTTACTTGTCGGGGTAGAGATTTGTGGACCTATTGGTTATTGTCTATATTTGTGTCACCTTTTAACATGTACCCTATTTTTAAAAATTATTGATTTGGTAGTCGGTTGACAAAACATCCGTAATAATATGACAATTACACCCCTAATAGTATTAGCATTAGCATGCTACTTTGGAGATGACCACATTCGCATTAGCATACTATAAAACAAGCCCTGATAAACGTAGCAGCATGCTAACGTTTGGAGATGACGTTGTTTTACAGTACCAAGGGTTATTCATTAGCATGCGATACAGTGTAAAACTTCAACCAATTATAGTAGTAGTTGAAGTTGTTTTACATTGAAGCTAAAACTTCATGCTAATTTATGCTGAAGTTATTTATCCTGCAGTCAACAGTTTTGTCATGAGTTTTATCCAAAACTTCAGTCTAAACATGCTGAAATTATTTAGTTAATTTGCTAAAACTTCAGACTAAACATGCTGAAGTTATTTAGTTCATTTGTTAAAACTTCAGTTTAAACATTCTGAAGTTATTTAGTTCATTTGCGAAAATTTCAGACTAAACATGCTTAAGTTTTTGTCTTGCAATATGTAATTTTCTAATGAGTTTTTGCTAATGCATGCTAAAGTTATTTAGTTCATTTGCTAAAATTTCAGACTAAACATGCTTAAGTTATTTAGTTCATTTGCTAAAATTTCAGACTAAACATGCTGAAGTTATTTAGTTCATTTGCAAAAACTTCTGACTAAACATGCTTAAGTTTTTGTCTTGCAATATGTAATTTTCTAATAAGTTTTTGCTAATGCATGCTGAAGTTACTTAGTTTATTTGCTAAAACTTCAGACTAAACATGTTTAAGTTATTTAGTTCATTTGCTAAAATTTCAGACTTATTATGCTTAAGTTATTTAGTTTATTTGCTAAAATTTCAGACTAAACATGCTTAATTTATTTAGTTCATTTGCTAAAACTTCATGCCAAAACATGCTGAAGTGTTGTCCTGCAGTCTACAGTTTTGTCAATAGTCCTGAAGGGTAAAATCGTCTTTTTAAAACACTTTTAACAAAAAAATGGGTACGGATGCAAACGGAAAAATAAAACGGGTATAAGTTAAAAGGGGGCGACCAAATAGGGCACCCCATGCAATTTTTACGCCTTTAAGTTTTGAATATTTAGAGGCCCCAGACTTTAGTATGACATGTCTGGCTTGGCATTTGGGATGAAAAATTAGGTGTCAAAATTGTTATCTTCTTGACTTAATGAGCAAGAAGTATAAAAAGTAAGTTGCTTTCTTAGCGACTTCATTTTGAAATTTCTTTGCTCTCTTTTGTGAATGTAAATATGTTCTTAGTTTCCTTTTCTCTTTAGGATGTATTTGAAACGAATTCAGTTAAACATTGTTACTGTCAAATTGCATTAGATCAGGCAGTTTGCTCTTTTCCAACTTAAATTTGGATGTCTCTTTCGGTTTCCAATGATGTTAATATGCCTTTGTGGAATGTTAAATTATGGAGGTGAAGACTTGAGAGTGAAATTTACTGTTGAAGTTGGAAGGCGAGTGAAAAGCTGATAAAAGGCTAAAACTAGGCACTCGAAGGTTTACTAAAGGCAAAAACCATTTTGATTCAGCTTCAACTGTTAAATAAATAAAAGGCAACCCCATGCGTGCCTTGTTTTTTTTTATTCGTTCTTTAGTTAATGAAGAAGTTGATCTGCTCTAAGTTCTATTACAATTCTTTAGCTTGTAACTTAGATTCGTTTTACTTGCAATTCTTGAACTATTGGTCAACATGTGCATATGAACCAAAGAAGTTAATTCAGAATGTTTTACGAACCTAAATTAATATCAAAATTTACTTCTAAGGCTCAACTTCCCTCTTGCTATTATTTCTTGGGATCTTTAGCGAATACTCATCCACCACAAATTATTTACCCATCCCTATCCATAAGGTTTTCCTCCTACCCATTTTTTTTTAGGCCTAGCCAAAGCCAACTAAATCATTCAAACTAAGCTACTAAACCAAGCCAAGCCAATTCAAGTCACGCCGAGCCAAACCAAGCCAAATCAAGCAAAGCCAATCTAATTTAATCCAAACCAAGCCAAACCAATCTAAGCCAAATCAAGCTACGTTAAACCAAATGGGTAAGAAAAGTGGGATGGCTGTAGGTTGGGTAATTAGTTTTAATTGGGTAGGTATATATTATAACTAGTTTTCAAATGGGTAGAGAAGGGTAATTATTTTAAGCTCAATGGGTGTTTTGCATAATTGCTCTTTTTTTTTGAATCTTACGGAAGTGTCCCAAATAAGTCCTAACTACCAACATCTAGCCATTAATCATTGACTTACCAAAACTAGCTAAGTACATACAAAAATTAAAATCCCAAATAAATAAGGATTCTTTCTCTCCAAGTATCACACGCAACGATCTTCTTCCATAATTTAAGCATGATCAACAATTTTAAATGCAAGACGAAAAGAAAATTTCATGGATGAGGTAGCAAATAAGGTGATGAAATACAAAAAAAAAAATATGTATACAAGATTTCAAAAATCTAAGCAAAAAAGGTTGAAATTCATTGAAAACATATAGATGAGTCAATATACAAAATTCGAGGAAGAATGAAGGTGATTTGGTATTAAAATTTGTAATTAAAATCTAGTTCAAATTTTTTTTGTGCGACACATGTATCACGCATGTATCTCACACACAAGTATACATGTGATACACATTTGATATAATACGATACATGTGTGATACACAGTGTGACATACATATCATTTTTTTTCATGTTCATCTTCTACTTCGAATTTTCAATTCAACCTACCTCAAAACTCTACCAAATCATCCCAAAACTAAGATTTAAACTCCTTAAGATGTATCCAATCTATTCCAACAATACCCACTCAAAAGAAAGTAAACATTTAACATTCTTTTGGCTACAAATAGCTAATCGGCTAATATTCATAATATTTTATGAATTGGCTAATTTTTGTACTAACTTACTTATGGGCTGATATAACTGATAATTTCCCTTTTTTTCCTTCCTATCTTTCACCACTAAGATCGAAAACTACAGTAAATACAGTTGTTGGTTTTCAAAGTTTGGCTTGAAATATAATTTGGTCGCCTACATTTAAACTAGAGGAATTTTTATAAACCACTATATTTTAGAGCCTAATTATAGTTTACCTAATTACCATTCGTAGCTACTGTTCAATTGTTACCGGCTTGTATCACTTGTATTCAAATGCGCAATGAATGCAACCCGTGTTAATTATATTCGTTTGTGCAACGAATACAACTTGTATTAACTATATTCGTTTGCGCAATTGTATTCATTTGTGCAACGAATACAACATGTATCAAGCATGTAATATAACCAAAGAGGTTCCATCTCATTGTTTTAGCTGGACATTTTATATGCCAGAAGTAAGGTTGAAATGTTGTAGCACCCCGAAAAATTTTCAAAGCATGAAGGCATCATTAGAAGATCATTAAGCACTAAGCGTATTATTTGTAAGCTAACAATAGCTATGATTATGGATAAATTCAATTGGATATGTGGACATGTGTTAGACATGGTTTGAAGGGTTATAAGGACATTTAGAAGTGAGGGAAAGTAGTTTGGAACAAGTTGAAATTGTTACAAGTAAGAAGGTGCCCAAGGTCACACATGACCGAACTTCAAATAACTATATCTTTATGTGTATAATGAGTTATGCTGGGATCAACCTATCATATTAAATATCTTTGAGTCTAGTTTCCAACGGTTCTAACCGTTCATCATTTGAACTATTGTACTAAATGTTATGACCAATTTACTGAGCACTGTCTAATGTGCGCCCGACTGCACGACAACGCACGTGAGAGCGCATCTGAAGAAGTCGGTTGCCCCAAGTGCGCACCCAGATGACCGTTTAAGTCCCAGATGCGTGTCAGCGCACCCGAGAAGGTTATAAATAACTCCTAGGTTAGAGAGAGATGATTTGGGATCAAATTTTGGGAGTTCTTTGGGGGCTTTTGAAGAGGATTTCGACCAAGGCTTCACTTAGATCATACAAGGTGAGTTTTTATCCAAGTTTTATGTTAATTCAAGTTGATTAACACCACTAGTAACAATATTCAATCATGAAATTTGTTAGATTCTTCCAAATCCTCCAAAAACACAAAAATGGAGATTTTCAAGATTTTTCTTCAAGAGGTAATCCCACAACTCAATGTTCATCTATTGTGTATGAATAAGTATATAGAAGGTGATTTGGAGTAAACCTTATAGTTTGGTTGAGTTGGAAGATGAACCCTAGAAATGGCTATTGTGAATAAGATTGACTAGTAGGTAGAGATGATGAATAGTGTTGATTTGGTGAAGATGGGTTAAATGATATTCTTTATAATCTTGTGAGGAATTCAATTATTGAATATCATATTGTTGGGTAAATCTTTGAGAATTAAAATATCATTTTGTTAATTGCTTAATATGAAATGAGGAAGGACCTTATTTGATTTTATTCAAACGATTTGGATTAACTATAAATGTCATGATTTGATAAAATAGATACTTTGAGGCTATTCAGTTATGAATCTATTTTTTATTAAATAATTTGAGAGGTACTTGTGTTTACTGAGATTGGCTTCGGATATATTGTGTTCATCGTCATGAAACTACACTTGCCGGTATAGGCGTAACTGGCCACTTTGTGGTTTAGACTACGACGGAGTATCCTCCTTGAGAGGTGCTATTTTGTGTTATTAATAGCTTGGTTGAGTCGATTCGTATGACACTGTGATGAGACGACATGAGCAAGTACTTGCCGCTAGGTACATAACCTAGTTGACCTTTTTGTGTCGGTGATGGTATAGTACTCCCGGTGAAAGGTAAAAGATGATTTTGATATGTATAGGCCTAAAGAGCCAAAAGTGATCTCAATAATTTAATGAAGTTGAAATGATTTTGCATGATTTTATTAGAATCATGGGTTGATATAAATATTTTAAAAGTTTGTATCATGATTTACATTTTACTAATCTTTTTATTTAAAATGCTAAAGAGTATGAACTTGTGTAATGGTTTATCGTTTCATATAAAATGTTGGTTGCATATGTTTTGTAAAGCCTTGTCTTAGGAACTCGAGTTAGAGAGAGTCTATATCACTTATTGAGTACCATGGTGTTATACTCAGCCCTCTGAGACCCTTTCCAGGGTCCCGCTTTCTTTACATGTTTTCATGATGAGATGTGGCATGTGATGAGCGGATGAGGCTAGGATGACTCTTTTTCCAAGGTATATAGTAAGGCACCACTTCTATTTTGTGGTAGCTGTCGTGTTGATCTTACTTTCTTCTGGTTGAGGTTTGTCCCAAGTATTTATTCTATTCTTGTGTCATAGAGATTCCGTAGACAATTATCATTATTTTGGGTTGTAATTGAGAGTTATTCATATTGCATGTATGAAATAAATATTGTTATCTTTATGTATTTTCAGATATTGAAAATTGTGGATTTAAGGATTATGTTTCATGTATGGTCTTAATTATTTAAAATGATTGTGTTTTCAAAATGACTTCTCCATGCATCTATTAGACATATAGATGGGTATTCTTGCACGGGTTGGTCCATCGCGGTAAGGTTGTATGCCGGATGCCGGTCACGTGATTTTTGGTCGTGACAAACTTGGTATTAGAGTGCTAGTTTCTAATTCGAGTCCGAAGTCTATGAAATCGTGTCTAGTAGAGTCTTCTTATCGGTGTATTGTGCACCACACCCATATCGGGAAGGCTACATGGACATTATAGGATTGTCTCATTCCTTTCTTCTCACTCTAGATCGTGCGTTAAAGCTTAAAGCAAGAAGAAAATTTTCAATCTGTATCAAAATTCAGACGAGACTAGGGAAGGAGAATGATAAGAATAAGACTTGAGATTCAAATAATGAAACTAGCTACTGGAGGGGTAGCAAGAAAGTGTTGGTGGTCTAAAATGTGAATATAAAGGCTATGGTTAGTAATGAAATAAACAGGGTACATCCCAAATGAGGTAATCATGGATTGAAAATATTAGCCGGAGCTAATGACTTGTTTAAAGAAAGGTGAGATGGGAATATTAATATCAGGAATCACAAAACGTTAGTGCTATAGAAACAAATAAGGGCATATTAAGAAGATATGGCCCGGGGATATGTATAAATTGCTCAATGCAAAAGGTAGATAGTCATTGTAATGACCACCATAGATGAAGGATGAGTAGTGTATGAAATTGCTAAAGTTCAGATGATAGAATAAGATAGTCATGAGTTGACTATAGAAGTTTATATTTAATGATTTTTGTAACCGGGCATCGAAAGGAGAAATTATTGGGACAGTAAAGGCATGATCATGAGCATATTCTGATAATAAGAATCTGATGAATACTTGATATGACAGGTTGTAATTATTATCATGTCACATGAGTTAGCAAACGACAGGTGTAGAGTATCAAAGTACATTTTCGAATGATCAAGGCAACTTGGATGACATAAATTATCAATGGCGAGTGCAGATATGCTGGTGAACAATGTAAAGACGCCTAAATGGATAAGTGAAAGACATGACAAAGTACAAAGTATACAAAAGGCATAACCTCGGAGGTTAAAAGAGTAACATGGATTGTTTAGAGAGGAAAACCACCATGCAAGGACAACACTTAACTTGTCTAGATGAGGTATATCTTATTTTAACGTTAATATATTTGTGAAGGATAAACTTTTGAGAGTATGCCCTAGAACTCTCTTAAGTATGCCAATAGAGCGGTTGAACGTAGATTGATTAAATGTGAAAAGAGGTTGAATGTCGCACGAGACTAAGTTAATACTTTTGATGGGTTGTAAATATTACAGGAATGACTTAAGGCTAAAGAGATGGAGAACAATAATGATACATTTCAGGAGTCAAAGAAATTCAAGTGGTTCAATCATATGTAGTAATATATCATGCATCCTTAAAGAGACTAAGGGTATCTTATAAGATGCTAATATGCATATGGTGTAACTACATGTTAAATTTTATGGGTAGTAGGGGTATGCCCCGAGAATGCATACATGGACGTGGCTCGAAAACTTATATGGAATATAAAGATAAATGGTGAGTTGCTTGTATTTATTATTGTGAAAACATGATTCACTATGAAAATTTTCACAAAGATGATATACGAATTTCTCGTGAAGGGTTGTACTTGTTCAAATGGTTGAGCATGGAATCAAGGGCGCTAAGGATTCGTACTTGCCGATGTCATATTCGGGCATGGACTCAAAGACGTGAAGGAGTGGTATATGTAGAAAATATATGTGAGTATGGACTGATCAAAAGCGCAATAGAGTTGTACTTACCGAATGTATATTTGAGCATGGGCTAAGGAGAGTGACGTTGAGATGGTTACAAGGATTGTATGGATATAGAGGAATAACATGTTAATCTTATTAATATTGTAATAGCAGAGGAAAATGGCACTTGGCAACATAAGTTGTTGTTAGGGAACATCGTGGTACTTAAGCAAGAAAGAAAGCAAGTGAGCTCAAATGAGCATATTAATTTCATTCTATCATCGGAATCAGAAGGTAAAATAAGTATGATCAAGTTTTCTCGAAAGTGAAAATTGTGAGATGAGATTCTTGGTTGAGAAATAAATTATCCCTAAAAATGGTCAAGATAAGTTTACTTGCAGTATAAGGACTTTATAAAGTCTATAGACAATATGCAAATGATTTAGAATGGACTAACTCCTAAGTGGGGGAAAGTCGGACATGGAATTTTACCATAAGGTGATGGGTGATAAAAGAGATATCTTATCTACCCGAAGAAAAAAAGGGGACAAGTTGAATTAAATATTTTTCTAGAGAAAAAAGTACAAGAAAAACAAGAGAGGTTGTACTAAGGCTACAAGTTTGTTGTAAGTGGAAGAGGTACGATATTTTGTTATGGAAGTTAAAAAGGTGGAATGTCATTTTTCAAACAAGATATCAATGAACAAATGAATGGTTCGAATGATGTCCTAGAAGTTTGGGTCGGGCATGGCCCGAGTTGAGTATGTGAACACCAGTTTCGAGAGTTAAACATGAAAGTGTTATGTGAACACACTTAGTACGAGATGAAATATGGAAATATTTTTTTCCAAAGTATATTCCTGGTCAAGGAATGAGTTATGTAAGTTAAGACATAGTTATTAAGAAAAAGAAGAAGAAGGGCACGATGTCGGAAGAGAGTAGCAATTCTTAAAGGATGTAAATATCATCAGGATCATGTTAATGACCGAGTGTCAAAAGTCTATGGGTGGTGTTAGTATGATGATTATAAAAATAAATTTCTTAAAGTAAGAGAACGAGATCACATACTTCGACGTTCAGAAATCGATAGCTAGGGCATTTCACGAGCTTGATAATAGTGGAGAACGAATATTTTTCCACGAAGTGGACTTATTAGTTATGATAAATTAGATATTGGGTTTGAAGGCAATCTAGTTGCAATTATTGTGAAGGCAGTGAAATAAACTGCGTGTTATTGATACGATCAAGATAAGACAATATGATGCTAGGCTCTTGGAAGAGTAAAGAAATATTTTAGATAGATTCAGATGATTGGGAGTCGCAAGAGTCTCGAATGGATGGAGGTGTCAGAGAATAACACCTGTTCTATGGGGTATGATGTTAAAATTTTGCTTATGAAAAAAAGGATCTTCAGCCATAACTAAAAATTCTCAAGTATGAATTTGGTCAAAAGTTGGAAAATAGAGAATGGGTTATGTAATATCACTTTAAGTATTATAGTGAATTTGCAGTTTAATATGGATGTAGAAAGAAAACTATATATGTAATATCTCAAGTATAAAAATTGTTATTTGGATGGACGTTACCTACAACGTGGGTGTAAGAGACATGACGTGGTGTTCTTAAAAGAGTATCGTGAAAAGGTGTAATGAGTCTCAGATGTTAAAACAAACTCCTTTGAGGTGTATGAGATTTCTAGAAAGAGCGGAGGTAAAAAATGAGTTTACATTATCACTGGAACTACTTTTAGTATATTCGATCTTCTATTTACCTAATTACGGAAATATGTTGGTGATAGGACAAGTGTGATTATTGTGGAATATGAGGTAATAACTTTAGAGGCAATTCCATTTTATACTTATATATGTTCATATATTGTGAATGATGGTTTGACTTACAAAATAGAACCGATTGAGATTCTTGATATGCAAGGTCGTAGGTTGATAACTAAAGATATTACTTCAATAAAGTTTTATGACGTGGTCATGACGTTGAGGAGGCCACTTGGGTGGCCAATAAGTTGAAAATTCAAAGTTTACACTTGTTCGCGACTATATGTATGATTATTTCAAAGAAATTTTAAGTTCGGTGAATGTTATGTATTAGTTTTATGGATTGAGTAATTAATCTATTTACATTGAATATGAATTGAGATTCGAAGCATTTTATTTGTATGGTTGACTCGTTACTGCCAATGGTGGATAGACTTGCGTCATCATAGTATATTTCATTACTGAGATGTCGAGTGTGGCTATTTAGTTGTATTGAAGCGTATTGTAATGACCGGACTGATTGTTTTACTTTCTAGATCCTTATTTTCCTAATTAAGACTCCCCATAGGTGCCTTTATTATTTTATGACATGCGGAGATGGTTGACTTGGGTTTGGAAGGGCTCGGGTTAAAATCAAAACACTTGGTTCCTTAATAGTGGCCTAAGATGGTCAAGTTTGACTTGAGTCAAACCTCAAAACTAAGATTTGACAGCTCCAATAGGTTCGTATGATGATTTAGGACTTGAGCGTATGTTCGGATAATCTGGGAGCATTTCAGCGCTTAATGTTGAAAGTTGGCACATTAAACGGTCTCAAGTTCTTTAAATTTGGTTTGGAGTAGACTTTGGTGTTATCGAGGTCCATTTGGGATTTCGAGCCTGTGAATAGTTTTATGACTTGTACACAAAATTTGGTGTCATTCCGAATAGTCTAAATATGATTCAGCGCGTTCGGAGTAAGTTGAAAAGCTTGAAGTTCATAATTTGATCTAATTTGTCTCTAGGGTATGATTCTTAGTTTCGTAGTTGTTTTACGTATTCTGAATTCGAGCAGGTCCGTATTATATTTATAGACTTGTTGGTGTAGTTGGACGAGGTCCCGAGTGGCTCGGGTGAGTTTCGGACCACCCGGAGTTGAGTTCAAAATCTGCTATCTGCTGTTCTGGTTTCCTTCTTCGCGAACGCGGAGAAGGCTTCGCGTTCGCGATGAAGGAATTGGGCTAGGGAGATTTTGTTCTACGCGTTCGCGAAAAAGAGCTCGCGATCGCGAAGCTCTGGGTCACTGGCCTTCGCGTTCGTGTGAAGTGGTCAGCATTCGCGAAGGGTAAGGTGAGCTGGGGTGGTGGTGGCGGCACACTATTGGTCTTTGTGTTCGCGAAAAGCCCTCCCGTTCGCGTAGGGCAGGCAAGGCAAGCCGTCACGTTCGCGAGGCTCTTGTCGCGTTCGCGAAGAACATTTTCTGGGCGTGGCAGAATTTTGCCTTCGCGATCGCGGAGCTCTTTTCCCGATCGCGAAGAAGGAATGCCTGGGCAGAGATATGTTGTAAAAACGAGACTTAGGCCATTTTCTCTCATTTTCATTTCCCTTGGCTGATTTTGGAGTTTCTTGGAGAGGAGTTTTCACCTAGTTATTGAAGGTTAGTAATTCCTACCCAATGTGAGTTTAATACATAGATTATGGGTAAATTTTAACATGTAACATGTGAGAATTTTAGGAGTTTGTTGAAAAACCTAGGTTTTGATAAAAATGGGATTAGACCACGGAAATGCTTATGGAATTGAGTCAAAATTATATATTTGGGTTCGTGAGGTTATGGGTAACTTTTATTTACAACAAATTTCAGAATCCGGGTACGTGGGCATGGGGTGAATTTTAGAAATCTTTTAATTTGGGTTGAGTAATTATTCTAATAGTTAAATTATAAACTTTTAAGCATATATTGATTAATTTATACAATATTTGGCTAGTAACAGATTTGCGTGGCATCGATTTGAGGCTTTAGTGTGGATTGTAGACCGGAAAGAGAACTTGAAACGAGGTAAGTCTCTTGCCTAACCTTGTAAAATTTTTTTTTCCCCATAGGTGCTATAAATGATTGTTTGCTAATAATTGTGGGTGTTACGTGCGCAATATGTGACGAGAGTCCGCATGTAGCTAAAAATCATGCTTATATCCGGATAGTTTTAGGATTCTACCATGTATTTCTTGTATTATTTGTACTCAAATCGTTAGTTTAATTACTTAAATTATATTTGATATTGGATAAAGGATTTGTAAAGACTGAGCTTCATTACTTTGAGTTTTGATGGGTTACTTGACTGTTAGTGGAAATTATGCCTCCTTGTGCATTATTCTTCTAGTAGCCGTTAATCGGAGTTCGTAGAGTATTCTCCCTTCCTGTGGATCGGACCGAATGCCTCAGCAGTATAATAGATGCATCTGTGATTCACGCCGGTCGACCCTCGGTGGTGTACATATTATTCTGGATCGAGCCGTACGACCTCGGTATAAATTGTGCATGATATTGCTCAGAGTTCGATTATACTTGATAATTCTTCCATGACTTGAGAAATTATAATTACTTGATGGCTCTTATTTGTTGAAATTAGTACGTGATAGTTGGAGATTTTAATACATTTTTAGTGGAACACTTATTTATTGTTCATTAATTCATTATTACCGATGTATTCCACGCCTACCTATAATTTTTGACTTTATTTATTGACCCTTAGTAAGTGTCGATGTCGACCTCTTGTCAATACTTCTTTGAGGTTAGACTAGATACTTACTGGGTATATATTGTGTATGTACTCACGCTACACTTCTGCACTAATCGTGCAGGATTTGAGGCAGGTGTATCTGGCGGCCAGTTAGACGCGTACCCCCTCTATTTGGAGACTTAGTGGTGATCTGCTTCCTGTGCTCGTTCTGCAGTGCCGAAGTCTCTTCTTGTTGTATTTATTTTTCTGTCTACCTTACTCCAGACAGTAGTATAGGAGGTTTTGTATATTTTAGTAGTTTGCTCATGCACTTGTGATACCAAGTTTTGGGAGATTCTAGTAGATATTTTATGGTGTTGATTATTAAATTTACTATTTCACTCTTTCATTATTTTATGCTTTGTATTACTACACTCACTTATTAATCGTTCTCTTATTCTTATTAAATAAAATTAGTTATTTTAAAAATATTAAAAGAAACAAATACATGGATAGTCACCGTTGGCTTGCCTAGCGGTGATGTTAGGCACCATCATGGTCTATTGTGGGAATTGGGTCGTGACAGCTTGGTATCAAAGCACTAGGTTTATATAGGCCTCACAAGTCATGAGCGGGCCTAGTAGAGTCTTGCGGATTGGTGCAGAGATGTCCGTACTTATCTTCGAGAGGCTATAGAGCGTTAGGAAACTTCTCTTTCTTCATCTCCTATCGTGAATTGATGTTGTGCTAAGTATCTTTCTCTTGTTATCTCACAGATGGTGAGAACGCGCGTGACAGATGTACCTGGCGGTGGAAGAGCTGCTCCCCATGTTTCTAGAGGCCGAGGCAGAGGCCAGAGGATGAGGGCGTCCTAAAGTTGCTCCTATTGTGCCACCAATGGATCCAGTAGAGGATCCTGTTATTGAAGAGTAGGGCAAGGTACTTGCAGCTGAGCCGTCCCCGGCGGATTTCATGTCTGCACTGGGATTTCATGAGGTCATGGGCCGTATGCTGTGGTTCATGGACTCTATGATGCATGATGGTTTATTTCCAGTGGACCGAGCCACATCTCAGGCAGGAGGGGGAGCACAAACCCCTAACGCTTAGGCTCCAGGGCATACGGCTACCGTATATTAGACCTTGAGTGCAAAATCTACGAGCGGGGCTCAGCCAGTTGTAACGGCTATACCAGAGCCCAGACCAGCCGCGATCGGTGAGCCGCAAAAGCTATTGGATAGATTGACCAAGCTACATCCTCCTGCCTTTGGCGGTGAGTGACACGAGGCCCCCGAAGACTTTATTGATCGTTGTAGGGATAGACTGCACAACATGAGAGTATTGGAGTCCCACGGGGTGAACTTTACCATATTTCAGCTAGAGGGTAGGGCCCGTAGTTTACCAGACCAGCAGGTTCTCCTCCCTTGACTTGGGAGTAGTTCACACGTCTCTTCCTGGAGAGATATATACGGGGTCAGATCGAGCAGCTACAGCAGGGTTAGATGTCTATGACCGATTATGAGGCGAGATTCTCTGAGTTGTCTCATCATGCACTTATAATACTCCCCACCGATCCATAGAGAGTGCAGAGGTTTATTGCGGGATTGCACTATGGTATCCAAGTTACTATGGCCCGAGAGATTGGGATGGGGACTCCTTACAAGCAGGTTGTAGAGATAGCTCGGAGGATCGTGGGTATTTGTGAGCAGGGACGAGAGCAGGCACTGAGGGACAAACAACCTCGATATTTTGGAGGGCTCAGTGGTGCTCCGTCTAGGGGCAGAGGTCAGTTTGTGAGGGGCCAGTCTAGCAGGACCACGTATTCAGCACCGCCGCCTTCTCGGGGGTACTCCAGTGTGGCCCTATTTCAGCGTAATCCCAGAGAGCTCCATCTGTCCACCAGCTATTCAGGGTTCTTCCAGTGGATGTTCAGGTTCCCAAGATTAGACTTAGGGTCAGTCATCTCCTACACCGAAAGGTTGCTATGAGTGCAGGGAGCTTTTTCATGTGAGGGGATTCTGCCCCAGGCTTCGGGGCAAGGCAGTACAGTAGGGCCATCAACCTATGATCACCGCACTAGCTGCCGCACCAACCATCCGGCCAGCCAGAGGCGGAGGTCAGGTGGGTAGGGGTCTCCCTAGAGGTGGAGGCCAGCTAGGTGGTGCTCCAGCTAGGTTTTATGCCTTTCCAGCCATATCAGATGTAGTAGCCTTAGACTCCCTGATCACATATATTATTTCTATCTGCGGTAGGGATGCTTCGGTACTATTTGATTTAGGGTCTACGTATTCATATATTTCATCTCTATTTGCTCATTTTTGGGTGTTTATCTTGAGTCTTTGGGTGCTCCTGTATATATGTCCACGCCAGTAGGTGATTCTGTTGTTGTGGATAGGATTTACCGGTCCTGTATTGTGACTTTTTGTGGCTCTAAGAGAGCGGATCTTCTATTGCTTGACATGAACGACTTTGAGGTCATCCTGGGCATGGATTGGTTATCTCCGTACCATGCCTTTCTTGATTTCCATACCAAGAATGTTACCTTGGCGATGCCAGAGTTGCCTAGATTGGAGTGGACGGGTTCATCTATCAGTAGATCCAGCCAGGTTATTTCTTTCTTGAAGGTTCGACATATGGTCGAGAAGGGTTGTTTGGCTTATCTGGCTTACGTTCGGAATATTGCTGCAAAGACTCTCACGATTGATTCAGTTCCCGTGGTGCAGGAGTTCTTCGATATGTTTCATTCTGATCTATCAGGCATGTCACCAGATCGTGATATCGATTTCTGTATTGATTTGGCACCATGTACCCAGCCTATCTCTATTTCTCCATACCGCATGGCTCCAAAAGAGTTGAAGGAGTTGAAAAAACAACTTTAGGAGTTGCTAGCAAAGGGGTTCATCAAACCGAGTGTGTCACCTTAGGGTGCACCTGTGTTGTTTGTGAAAAAGTAGGATGAGACTATGCGGATGTGCATTGATTACCGCTAGTTGAACAAAGTTACCATTAAGAACAAGCACCCATTGCCGTGTATTGATGATTTGTTTAACCAGTTGCAGGGTGCCAAGGTATTCTCTAAGATCGACTTGAGATCTAGGTATCATCAACTGAAGATTCGTGCTTTGAATGTTTCGAAGACGGCTTTTCGGACTAGATATAGCCACTATGAGTTTCTAGTGATGTCCTTCGGCTTGACCAACGCCCTAGCGGCATTTATGGATTTGATGAACCGGGTGTTCAGGCCATATTTGTCATTGTCTTCATTGATGACATATTGATCTACAATAGTATGGAGAAGCACGAGCAGCATTTAAGGGTTGTGCTTCAGACCTTGCGGGAACAGAAGCTATATGCTAAGTTCTCCAAGTATGAGTTCTGGTTGGATTCTGTGGCATTCTTGGGGCATGTCGTATCAGGCGAGGGTATTAAGGTAGATCCAAGGAAGATCGAGTCAGTCCAGAGTTGGCCTCGTCCTACCACAACGATCGAGATCAGGAGCTTCTTGGGGTTAGCAGGTAATTATCGTCGGTTTGTGGTGGGCTTCTCATCTATTGCGGCACCTTTGAACAGATTGACCCAGAAGGGTGCTCCGTTCCGATGGTCTAATGATTGTGAGGTGAGCTTTCAGAAGCTCAAGACCGCATTGACTACAACACCAATGTTAGTTTTGCCTTCTAGTTTAGGGATGTATACTATGTATTGCGATGCTTCACGCGTTGGCCTAGGTTGTGTATTGATGCAAGAGGGGGGAGTTATTGCATATGATTCACGTCAGTTGAAGCCCCACGAGAAGAATTACCCCGTATATGATTTGGAGTTGGCCGCAATAGTTCGTGCTCTCAAGATCTGGAGGAATTATCTCTATGGGGTGTTCTGTGAGGTTTACACCGATCATCGCAGCTTGCAGCATTTGTTCAAGAAAAGGGATCTCAATTTTAGGCAGCACAAGTAGCTTGAGTTACTGAAGGACTATGATATTACCATCCTTTATCATCCGGGTAAGGCGAATGTGGTTGCGGATGCCTTGAGAAAAAAAGGCCGAGAGTATGGGTAGTTTGGCATTCATTTCAGCAGAGGGGAGATCATTGGCTTTGGACATCTAGTCCTTGGATAACAGACTTGTGAGGATGGATATTTCAGAGCCTAGTCGAGTTCTTGCATGCATTGTGGCCTAGTCTTCATTATTTGAGTGGATCAAGGCTCATTAGTACGATGATGTGCACTTACTGGTTCTTAGGGAGAAGTTGCTACAAGGTGCTTCCAAGGAGGTTACTATCGGTGAGGATGGTGTTCTACGACTCCAGGGTCGCCTATATGTTCCTAATGTTGATGGATTGAGGGAGAAAATTCTATAGAAGGCACATAGTTCTCGGTATTCTATTTATCTAGGTGCTGTGAAGATGTATTAAAACCTGAGGCAGCATTATTGGTGGCGGCGAATGAAGAAGGGCATAGTTGTGTATGTAGCGAGATGCCTAAATTGCTAGTAGGTTATGTATGAGCACCAGAGGCCAGGTGGCCTACTTCAGTAGATGGTTATACCGGAGTTGAAATAGGAGCTCATCACTATGGATTTCATAGTTGGGTTGCCGCAGACGTTGAGGAAGTTTGATGTCGTTTGGGTCATTGTCGACATGCTGATCAAGTCAGCACAGTTTATTCCAGTGATGACTATGTACTCGTCAGAAAGGTTGGCCCAGATTTACATTCAGGAGATTGTCTGGTTGTATGGTGTGCTTGTTTCCATCATTTCAAATAGAGGCCCTCAGTTTACTTCGCATTTCTGGAGAGCAGTACAGAGCGAGTTGGGTACTCAGGTAGAGCTCAACACAACCTTTCATATGCAGACCAACGGGAAGTCGAAGTGGACAATTCAGATCCTGGAGGATATGCTCAGAGCATGTGTGATTGACATCGGAGGGCAGTGGGATCGATTCTTGCCTTTGGCCAAGTTTGCTTATAACAACAGTTATCAGTCCAGCATTGATTCAGGAGCAACTTCGCACAGTGCGGTCCAGACAGAAGAGTTTGGATTAGAAGGCACGTGATTTATCATTTATGGTGGGCGAGAAGGTTCTCTTGAAAGTCTCGCCGATAAAGGGAATCATGAGGTTCGGGAAGAAGGGTAAGTTGAGCCCAAGGTTTATTGGCCCATTTGAGGTGCATAAGCAAGTTCGGGAAGTGGCTTATGAGCTTGCTTTACCTCCCAGTCTATTGGGAGTTCATCCGGTTTTCACGTGTTTATGCTCCGAAAATATCATGCTGACAGGTCACATGTGTTAGACTACAACACGGTTCAGCTAGATGAGAGCTTGGGTTTTGAGGAGGAGCCAATTGCCATTGTTGACAGGCAAGTTCGCCAGTTGAGATCTAAGAAGATTTATGCGGTAAAGGTACAGTGGAGGGGTCAACCAATTAAGGAGGCGACTTGGGAGACCGAGGAGGATATGCAGAGCATATATCCACACATATTCAGCACCTTCAGGTATGATTCTATACCCGTTAGAGAACGAACGTTTGTTTAAGAGGTGGAGAATGTAATGACCCGACTGTTCGTTTTGCTTTCTAGACCCTCATTCCCCTAATTAAGACTCCTCGAAGGTGCCTTTATTGTTTTATGACTTGCGTGGATGGTTGACTTGGGTTTGGAAGGGTTCAGATTGAAATTGGAATACTTGGTTCCTTAATAGTGGCCTAAGATGGTCAAGTTTGACTTGAGTCAATGTTTTTAGTAAACGATCTCAGAACTGGGATTTGATGGTTCCAATAGGTTCATATTATGATTTTAGACTTGGGCATGTGTTCGGATCGGTATTCAGATAATCCGAGAGCGTTTCAACGCTTAATGTTGAAAGCTGGCACATTGAAGGTTTTCAAGTTCTTTAAATTTGGTTTGGAGTAGACTTTGGTATTATCGAGGTCCGTTTGGAATTTCGAGCGAGGAATAGTTCTGTATGGTGATTTATGACTTGTACACAAAATTTGGTGTCATTCCGAGTAGTCTAAGTGTGATTCGGTGCGTTCAGAGTAAGTTGAAAAGCTTGAAGTTCATAATTTGATCTAATTTGGTTTTGGGATATGATTCTTAGTTTTGTGGTTGTTTTATGTGTTCCGAGAGTTTGAGCAGGTCCATATTATATTTATAGACTTTTTGGTGCAGTTGGACGCGATCCCGGGTAGCTCGGGTGAGTTTCGGACCACCCGGAGTTGATTTCAAAAATCTGCTATCTACTATTCTGGTTTCCTTCTTTGTGAATGCAGAGAAGGCCTCGCGTTTGAGATGAAGGAATTGGGCTAGGGAAAGTTTGTTCTACGCATTCGCAAAAAGAAGCTCGCGACCGCGAAGATCTGGGCCACTGGCCTTCGCGTTCGTGTAAAGGGGTCTGCGTTCGCAAAGGGTAAGGCGAGCTGGGGGTGGCACATTGTTAGTCTTCGCATTCGCGAAGAAGCCCTCACATTCGCATAGGGCAGGCCAAGTAAGCCTTCACGTTCGTGAGGCTCTTTTCGCGTTTGCGAAGAACGTTTTTTGGGCGAGGCAGAATTTTGCCTTTGCGATCGCAGGGCCCTTTTCGCGATCGCGAAGAAGGAATGTATGGGCAGAGACTTGTTTTAAAAACGAGACTTAGGCCATTTTCTCTCATTTTCATTTCCCTCGGCCGATTTTGGAGCTTCTTGGAGAGGGGTTTTCACCTAGCTATTTATGGTAAGTAATTTCTACCCAATGTGAGTTTAGTACATAGATTATCGGTAGATTTTAACATGTAAAATGTGAGAATTTTAGGAGTTTGTTGAAAAATCTAGGTTTTGATAAAAATGGGATTAGACCACGAAAATGATTATGGAATTGAGTAGAAATTATATATCTGGGTTCATGAGGTTATGTGTAACTTTTATTTACCAAAATTTTCGGAATCCGGGCATGTGGGTCCGGGAGAAATTTTAGGAATCTTCCAATTTAGGTTGTGTAATTACTCTAATAGTTAAATTATAAACTTTTGAGCGTATATTGATTAATTTATACAATATATGGCTAGTTCTGAATTTGCGTGGCACCGATTTGAGGCTTTAGTGTGGATTGTAAATCGGGAAGAGAACTTGAAATGAGGTAAATCTCTTGCCTAATCTTGTAAGAGGAAATTTTTCTCGTAGGAGCTATAAATTATTGTTTGCTAATTGTGGGTGCTACGTGCGCACGATGTGACGAGAGTCCGCATGTAGCTATATATCATGCTTATGTCCGGGTAGTTTTAGGACTCTACCATGTATTTCTTGTATTATTTATACTCAACTCGTTAGTTTAATTACTTAAATTATATTTGATGTTGGATAAAGGATTCGTAAAGACCGAGCTTCATTACTTTGAGTTTTGATGGGTTAATTGACTGTTTGTGGAAATTATGCCTCCTTGTGCATTATTCTTGTAGTAGGTGTTAATCGGAGTTCGTAGAGTATTCTCCCTTCCTGTGGATCGGGCCGAATGCCTCGGCAGTATAATAGATGCATCTGTGATTCGCGCCGGTCGACCCTCGGTAGTGTACACATTATTCTTGATCGGGCCGTATGACCTCGGCATAAATTATGTGTGATATTGCTCGGAGTCCGATTATACTTGATAATTTTTCCATGACTTGAGAAATTATAATTACTTGATGGCTCTTATTTGTTGAAATTAGTACGTGATAGTTGGAGATTTTAATTGATATTTAGTGGAAGAACCACTTATTTATTGTTCATTAATTCGTTATTACCGATGTATTCCATGCCTATCTATAATTTATGCACTTTATTTATTGACCCTTAGTAAGTGTCGATGTAGACCTCTCGTTACTATTTATTCGAGGTTAGACTAGATACTTACCGGATACACATTATTTATGTACTAACACTGCACTTCTGTACTAATCGTGCATGATTTAAGGCAGGTGCATCTGGCGGCCAGTCAGGCGCGTACTCCCGCTACCCGGAGACTTAGTGGTGAGTTGCTTCCTGTGCCCGTTCTGCAGCACCGGAGTCCCTTCTTGTTATATTTATTTTTCTGTCTACCTTACTCCAGACAGTAATATAGGATTTTTTGTATATTCTACTAGTTTGCTCATGCACTTGTGACACCGGATTTTGGGAGATTCTAGTACATATTTTATGGTTTTGATTATTAAATTCACTATTTCACTCTTTCGTTATTTTATGCTTTACATTACTACAATCACTTATTAATCGTTCTCTTATTAAATAAAATCAATTACCTTAAAAATATTAAAAGGAATAAATACATGGATAGTCATATTTGGCTTGCCTAGCGGCGATGTTGGGCGCCATCACGGCCTATAATGAGAATTGGATCGTGACACATATGAGGCCCATGGAGGAATTTTAGGCATATATATAATGTGTAGAGTCATGTGGGGCTTGTTGTGTTGTATTCTTGTGGCTCGCTGGCAGGTTGAAATTTATGATAGGCTTAAAAACAAAGAAAACTCTGCCGAAATTTTTAAACATTTAGAGAGTTAATGAAATGTTAAGGCCTTAAGGATTGGGAAGTAAAATAAGGCTTAAGTAGTAGCTTTTGGACTTGAACACAATCAATAAAAGTCATTCGAGGACGAATGATCTTAAGTGGGGCATAATATAGCACCCCGGAAATTGTTCAAATGTTGAAGGCCTCATTAGAAGGTCATTAAGCACTAAGCGTATTATTTGTAAGCTAACAATAATTATAATTTTGGATAAATCCATTTGGATATGTGGACATGTGTTGGACATGATTTGAAGGGTTATAAGGATATTTAGAAGTGGCAGAAAGTAGTTTGGAACAAGTTAAAATTGTTACGAGGAAGAAGGTGCCCAAGGTCACACATGACCTAGCTTCAAATGACAATATCTATATGTGTATAATGATTTACGATGGGTTAAACCTATAAAATTAAATATCTTTGAGTCCAGTTTTCAACGGTTCAAACCGTTCGTCATTTGAAATTTTTTACTAAAAGTTATGACTAATTTACTGAGCATTGTCTGATGCGCACCCAACTGCGCGGCAGCGCACCTGAGAGCGCATATAAAGAAGTCGGCTGCCCCAAGTGCCCGCCCAGATGCGCAACAGCGCACCTGGGAATGTTTTAAATACCCTCTAAGTCGGGGAGAGATGATTTGGGGTCAAATATTTGGAGTTCTTTGAGGCTTTTGAAGAGGATTTTGACCAAGGCTTCACTTAGAACATACAAGGTGAGTTTATATCTAAGTTTTATGTTAATTCAAGTTTATTAACACCACTAATAACAAGATTCAACCATCATATTTGTTAGATTCTTCCAAATTCTCCAAGAATATAAAAATGGAGATTTCAAGATTTGTTTTCAAGAGGTAATCCCACTACTCAATGTTCATCTATTGTGTATAAATAAATATATAAAAGGTGATTTGGAGTAAAAATTATGGTTTGGTTGAGTTGGTAGATGAACTCTAGAAATGAGTATTGTGAATAAGATTAACTAATGGGTAGAGACGATGAATAATGTCGATTTGGTGAAAATGAGTTAAATGATATTCTTTATAATCTTGTGAGCAATTCAATTATTGAATATCGTATTGTTGGGTATGCAATGATAGATTTAGAGTTAAAAACTCAAGAACCGACTTCTATGGTGGGAATTTTGATTTTTACTAGACTTGTAAAATTGGACTTAAGGGTTGAACACATAGCTGACTTAATTGTGTTATCATAACATGTCGTTGATGAATATGAGTTGTTATGTAAATACTGGCTTGTTGGCGATGCTTGAGAATTCTAAATAAATTGGATCCTTATAGTTTTATTTTGGAGTTTGGACTTAAGGTAAGTTGATTAAAACTTACTCCACTTGAGAAATTTTCTCTAAACACATATTTTGACTTGATACATGAGATTGTTCATAAATGTGCATCCGCACTCGTTGGGACAAACGGGAAAGGATATTACCATAGTCTTTGCGTCGTGTTGCATATGAAATAATGTCATGTTATTTTATAAAATCTTGTTTTTAAAAATTTGTTAGCAAAATGACACTGAGGCAAATGTTATAAGTTTGATTAAAACTTATGTTGATGATAAATGGATTAAACGTTTGAGTTCTATTGTTACCTTTGTTTTATAAACTGAAAAATATAATATTTCTAAAATCTTTATATTTCGAAGTAGCACTTGTTAAATATTTAAGGATTGAAATCTCATTTTGTTAATTGCTTAATATAAAATGACGAAGGACCTTATTTGATTTTATTCAAACTATTTGGATTGACTGTAAATGTCATGATTTGATAAAATAGATACTTTGAGGCCATTCAACTATGAATCTATTTTTGGAGTATCAAATATTTTGGGAGTTACTTGTGTTCACCGAGATTGACTTCGAATATATTATGTTCGTCGCCATGAAACTAAACGTACCAATGTAGGCGTAAATAGCTACTTTGTGGTATAGACTACGACAGAGTATCCTCCTTGAGAGGTGCTATTTTGTGCTATTAATAGCATGGTTGAGTTCACTGTGATGAGACTACCTGAGCAAGTAGGGTATATGATACTTTTCGCTACGCATATAACCTAGTTGACCTTCTTATGTCGGTACTGTTATAATACTACCGGTGAAAGGTAAAAGATAATTTTGTTATATATAGATTTAAAGAGCCGAAAGTGATTTTAATGATTTAATAAAGTTGAAATGGTTTTGCATGATTTTATTAGAATCATGGGTTAATATAAATATTTTAAAAGTTTGTATCATGATTTACATTTTACTAGTCTTTTTATTCAAAATGCTAAAGAGTATGAACTTGTGTAATGGTTTATCGCTTCATATATAATGTTGGTTGCATATGTTTTGTAAAGCCTTGTCCCAGGAACTCGAGTTAGAGAGAGTCTATGGTACTTATTGAGTACCGTGGTCGTGTACTCGGCCCTCAGGAGCCCCTCTCCAGGGTCCTGCTTTCTTTACATGTTTTCAGGATGAGATGTGGCATGTGATGAGCGGATGAGACTAGGATGACTCTCTTTCCAAGGTATATAGTAAGACACCACTTCTATTTCATGGTAGTTGTCGTGTTGATCTTATTTTCTTCTGGTTGGAGTTTGTCCCGTGTATTTATTCTATCCTTGTGTCATAGAGATCCATAGACAATTATTAGTTTTTTGGGTTGTAACCGAGAATTATTCATATCGCATGTATGAAAGAAATATTGTTATTTTTATGTATTTTCAAATATTGAAAATGGTGGATTTAAGGATTATGTTTCATGTATGGTCTTAATCATTTAAAATGATTGTATTTTCAAAATGACTTTTGCATGCATCTATTAGGCATATAGATGGGTATTTGTATGGGTTGGTCCACCTTAGTTAGGTAGTATATCGGGTGCCGGTCACGTAATTTTGAATCGTGATAAATACAAAATAAGGAAAAATTTATAAGCACATATTTTATGTTGTTTCTACAAAACGGCACGAGGAGAAAGAGCTAAAGAGCTCGAGAAAGGTCGAAGAATAGTGAAAAAGGAATCGAATAAAACTTTGTACCAATTAACATTCATGGACCAGAAGTTGTGTCCATACCAGTCCGTCAGCCATTTAACACACACATCTACCCTGGCTATTGGCTAATGGAAAAAAGTGAAAACCTAATAGAATAAAGAAAGAAAAAGACAAGGAGAAAACTGTCACCATCCAAATCCAACTAGCCGTGATGACACCTAACCTAACCCGTTAAGTAAGCCAATTAACAATAAACCAATTCTAATGAATTTTGCTGAGACAATAATGATGAAATAACTGAGCTTTTATACAAAATCCCAAGGACTGGTAGTACGAATCATGAGCTTCTAAGATTTGGAGTTTATAAAGCTGGTATGAAATAAATACATCATATGTCTGAAATATATATGAACAAATTAAAATTCTAAAGCTACCAAGATCAAGAGGCAACTATAACCGGAACACAAGTACGTCTTCAATGCCAGCTCCTGCCATACACAACAACATCAGCATCAAAAATCTGCATGCAAGGTGCAGAAGTGTAGTATGAGTACAACTGACCCCATGTACTCAATAAGTAACAGACCTAACCTTAGGTTGAAAGTAGTGACGAGCTGAGACAAATGTCGGAGTCCAACACCAGTTCATAATAATATAATAAAAGTGATAAAAGAAATAACTTAGAGATGAGATGCTCAACTCGTTAGCAGTTACGGAAAAATAGTCATGCTTTTCAGGTATAATAGTAAAACCCAAATCCTTCACCGAAATCACCAAATATGAGTGAGTCAGAAAAACCCTAATATTTCTCAAAACCTTTCAACAATAAATAAGATGTTTCATTATCAGGTAGCATGAGGAAAGTACTTCTCTACGCCTACATATAAGTGTGCACGTGAAATCATGAATGTCACCAAAACCACGTAGTATGAGGAAATGCACCTCTATGCCTGTGTGTCATGTATGCATGTCAAAGGCAATGTATCACAGTGATGAACTCATGTACTCACACTCTCAGAGTACTCAATCTCACTGTCTCATACTTCCCACTCATCACGCTCAATCACTCGACACACTCAGTTACTCAGCACTGAACAGGGCAGATCCATCCCAGGTCAGATCCAACCCTCAACACTCTCAATCACTCAGCACTGTACAGGGCAGATCCAGCTCATGACAGATCCATCCCAAATGAATCAATAGCAACTGCGCTCACTGTGGGTGTACAGACTCCGGAGGGGCAGATCCAGCCCAAGCGCTATAATAAGCCAATCATGGCATGAATCAATAAAGCCTGCTGCGACGTACAACCCGATTCCATCATGAATGAATAATACCTATTGTGACGTGCAACTCGATCCCATCAATATCACTCACAATCCGGCTCTCAGGCCTCAACTCAGTCATCAACCTCTCCAGTCTCTCGGTCTCACAATGTCATGAAAATCAGCCCAAAAATGATGATATGATATATCAATAATGGCAACAGAGACTGAGATATGATATGTAAATGAATGAGTATGACTGAGTATGTAATTGCAATATAAGCAAATAACTCAGTAGCAGAAATGACCTCAGTGGGTCCCAACAGGATAAGCATATAGCCTAGACATGGTTTCTAACATGGATCACACCTCAATTACTCTAGCACGTAGAAATTTCATGAATAGAAACAAGATTAGATCACTACATAGTACCACAGAATCAATCGAGTCATAATTCACACGGTGCACGCCCACACGCCTGTCACCTAGCATGTGTGTCACCTTAACACCAAATGCATATCACGTAGATTCAGGGGTTCGTACCTTAATACCAAGTTTAGAAGTATTACTTACCTCGAACAAGCCAAATCCAATACTGAGCAAGCCATACAATACTCTAGAAATGCTATCCTGCGCATACCGACCTCCGAACGGCTCGAAACTAATCAAAAGCAACTCAAGAACACCAAATAATTCCAAAGGAATCAAACCCATTCGATAAAGGTCGAATCTTTAATCACCCAAAGTCAACCAAAAAGTCAAACCCGAGCCCGCATCTCAGAATCCGACAAAACTTATAAAATACGATAACCCATTCAATTACGAGTTCAACCATACAAGTTTCATTCAAATCCGACTCCGAATCGATATTCAAAACTCGAAAATTCACTCTATGAAACTTTAGACAAAATCTCCAATTTTTCTCTTTAAAATTCACAATCCAATTACCAAAAACGAAGATAGATTCACAAAATATAACCAAAACCAAATAGAGAACACTTACCCCAATCCATATGGTGAAAATCGCCTCAAATATTGCTTCAATCCGAGCTCCATAGCTCTAGATATAATAAAATGGCCGAAACCTCCCAAATAGAGTACTTTATATTTACTAGACGAATTAATGAACCGCGGTCATGGAAATATCATCGCAATCGCGAAGAAGGAAAATTGACTGCCCCAGAAATACACTATGCGATCGCATACAAATCATCGCGATCATGATGAACAAATAACACTGCCTCCACAAATACTCTACGCGATCGCAAATTAAACCATGCGAATGCAAAGCACACAGGCTCCCACACTTCGCGTGAACGCGTTGAAGAAATTCCAGTTCCTAGCTGCCCAGTCTCAACACTATCTGAACACAGCCTCCATTATGCGAACGCATACAATATCCACACTAAGCTATGCGATTGCATCCATCAAATCGCGATCGCGATTAAGAAACTGCCCAGCTCAAATCTTTCCTCTACACGATCGCATCTCCTAATCCGCGATCGCGAAGAACACTTTGGTGCACCAGACTTTAGCAGAAACCAGCAATGCAATATGAAGAAGAAATGGTCCGAAATCGATTCGAAACACGCCCGAGCCCCTCGTGACCACGTCCTAACATTCCAACAAGTCTCATCACATAACATGAACCTACTCGAGGCCTCAAATCACGCATAACAACATCAAAATCAGGAATCGCTCCTCAAATAGAACTTAACAAACTTTGAATCTTTTAACTTCCAAAATTCGTGCCGAAACATATCAAATCAACCCGGAATGAGCTCAAATTTTGCACACAAGTTTCAAATGACATAACAAAGCTATTCCAATTCCCGAAACCACAATCTGAATCCGATATCCTCAAAGTCAACTCTCGGACAAACTTATGAACTTTCCAAATCTTCAAATTTTCAACTTTCGCCAATTAGCGGTGAAATTTCTAGAAATATCCAAATGCGAATCCGGGCTTACGCCCGAGTCTAAAATCACCATCTAGACCTAACGGAACAATCAAAACTCCAATCCATAGTCAAATTCTAAAAGTCAAACTTGGTCAACTCTTCCAACTCTAAAGCTTCAATCATGAAATTCATTCTTTCAAATTAATTCCGAATAACGTGAAAACTAAACCGATGATTCACACAAGTCATAATATATCACACGATGCTGCTCAAGACTTCAAATAGCTGAACGGAATGTATATGCTCAAACTGACCGGTTGAGTCATTACAAAAATATTTTAAATAGTGCTTCTTTTGTAAGATGTGATGCACCCAGTGGCGGAGCCACCTTATAGGAAGGGGTGTCAAATGTCGAACGACACCCTTCGTAGGAAAAAGACACTATCTAGCTAGGTAGAAAAATAAATTATATGTATATATCTTATGTATTGACTTCCCTTAATTTTCTGGTATATTTATTTTTATATATTTTAACATTCTTAACGAAAATTCTGACTCCGCCACATGATGTATCCATATGAAAGTAACAATTGCCAAAAGATATTTTGTCTCCATTTCCCTGGATGTTCTCCCAAGATCCCAAGAAATAAAAGTACACAGAGATGAGTGCTCAATCACATTCGACTTTAGATAAAAAAGACTAACACGCATTCCTTCCCCCAGTACTAGACATTTACTAAATACTCTTAATATACAATACAATATATCCACCCTCCCATGGCCCCCTCCTAATTTAGGGTAAGGGGAAGTTTCAAGGATTCTCATATCACAAGTGACTTCCATGTTCCCAAAACCTAATTTCCAGCATTGACATGCAAAACTCAGCGTGATTTGTTCCCCCAAAGAAGACACCATTCCTTGGCTTCTTGGGGATGGCATTTTGCTAATGGATTTAACTTTTAAAGCTATATATAGATTGACGCTGTATATATAAAACTTTTATGCTAACAACTTAATTTAACATATGAAAGCAAGTTAATTACTATTTTTATCAGGTTATCAATTATTATTTATTAAAAGTATTTACTTGTAATTAAGAGTACGTATTTTATAAGTGATTTGATTGTGTAAATATTCTTTACGACGTATAGTCAGTATAGAGAAATTAAACTCAATCTGATTTGTTTCCCAAAGAAGCCACCATTTCTTGGCTTCTTGGAAATGGCGTTTTGCTAATTTCTTGACAAATGATAGGAGAGGGGCAGAGGGAGACAAAGGGCATGGAAGGTGCATATATAAAGGAATAAATCACGACATATAACCTAACATGACAACCCCTATTTCTGATACATCCCAATGCTTTTGTCTTTAGGGTAATAGACATATGCAAATAAATTAGATAATCATGTAAAGATGGTTTTTCTCTTGTGGGGTTACTTATTGGTTACACCTATCTTCTTTGATACATTTTATTGTTTAGTTTAGTCAGCAATGACAAAGATAATCGATTGAGCATTTCGACCAAAATAAGCGTGGTATAAATATGGGAACATTTCTATTGTTTATATGGAACTTTTGGACTATTTTCTAATTTGAGATTCAAATCTTAATCTTTTATGATTTTTATCTACTTCATTGGTATTCAGTGTCCATAATAAGTTTTGGCTATGACTTGAGTTAAAGACAAGTTCAATTACTCCAAATGAGTATGTCTTATTCGGAGGGAAATCTTGTGTGCAAGAAAAAAACTTTTGCAACCTTAAACATAATCAAATTAAGCCAATGTGTAACTTTAATTGTTTTTTTTTAGTTGGCACCACACATCATTTGTAACTCACATATATAATTACTTGTAATGAATTTGTAGCCAATTGCAATCAATGATGACATCTTTTTTACGCTTTGAGAAAATAATTGCTTGACTTTGAGAAAAAAAGAGAGAAGATATCTTAGAGAATCTTTTCTAGATATCATAAGATCAAAAGTCCTTTTATCATAATTTTACCTGTTCTAATGCTTGCTTTGTCCCTCACCAGCGCAAAGGTGAAACAATTAACCTGTTCTAATGTGATCCCACTATTTTGAATGACAAAGAAAGAAAAGTAAAACAAAAAGAATAATAATCTATCTATCTATCTATATTATTATTATTATTAAAATATGAATACAATGTTGATTTATAAAAATAGCCGTATAGTATTAAGCATAATAACTCACAATAGAAGGAAATAACCGTAATTCTAGGCATTAGCCTTATAATCCTATTAGTTTTAGGATATATAATATTACACGTTAGGAATCTCATGATTATCTTTAGGAATGATTTTAGTATAATTACTTTCGGGCATAGACATATAATACTATATATTAACATATAAACTTAATACCTTTATGAACACGTTAAAATTCCTATTAGTATAATCACTTCCGGAATAGAGACATATTTTTAGTCATGTAATCCTATTATTTTTAGGATATACTTCTTAAATATTTCTATTACTAATTTACTTTGAAAACGTATTATTTTGCCCTATTACAATTTAATTTGAGAATGTATTCTATTTCCAAATTCATTTTAAAAATGAGAGCATATATTATTATAAAAGTATGAATACAAGATTGATAGACCAAAATAGCCCTAAAATATCAAATAAAAGAACTCATAGGAAAATGACATAACTGTAATAACCTATTTTTTTGTACTACAATACCTTCTATGTTAATATTTTTTAATATTTAAGAGTTTAAAATTAATAAAATTATCCAAATTCTTATTAAAAATGTAGTAAGGTTTAATAAAATCATTTCCATAAGAATCCTCCGTATTGGCAATACATTAGTCCCATACCAAGAAAGACTAAAAGTAATATTAAATGGATTGCATAAAGCGTTGAAATTGAAAAAGAAATATCCCCACGATAATGTATTTTATATTATATTTGAACTGCTTTCATACCCAAGTAATATTTTTTATTATCAATTTTTTGTGTAATATTGAAAAATATACCCAATTATTAAAGAAAAGCTAAGAAAATATTTAAGATAAATGTGTGAGAAAGAGAAAAAAAATGGTTGGTAAGAATCAATCCCACTAATGATTCCGCAAACATAAAGATCTAAAAGTGGAATGTCAGGTCGATCAGAAGCCTAGAGGCAAGGGTCCAACTCTTCCTGAAATTGCGCTTAGTCTCGCTACCTCTTTAGTTTACTCTTTGAAAATAAAATTTATGGTGAATAAAATTATGATTATAATTAAATATTCAAAACAAGAGATGAACTAATATTAAGAATTTGAATCAACATAAAATAAATTTTACTTTATGAGTAAAATTATTTTTCAAGTTAAAAGAAATCTTAAGGTACATAAATTTATTCCATAAAAAGAGTGTTGGCGATTAAAAAAGTTAGAACACAAAGTAAAAAATGTTAGTATAATATTAAGAATCAAAAGGTTATACAAGTGTCTAAGGAAGCACAATCAAAACTAAATCTTGAACAAGAACAAGCTTTCAAGATTATATTATAAAAAGTCGACTCTAGTATAGCGGGCCGGGATTATCCTTTGTAGATGTCTCCGGTGAAATCGAAATAATATTACTATGTCATGCATTACTTGCAAATATCATATCAAGAGGCATGAAACTATTAGCAATAACAACAAGTGGTGTATCGACAACGATTTTATTACGAGGTCATACAACTTGCTTTAGATTTGATATACCTTTTCAAACAACTAAAATAACCACCATAAATATATCAAAGTAGAACAATGATGCTAATTTATAAGAAAAACAAAATTGATAATATGGGATGAAGCGCTTATGGCTAAGTGTAAAACGATCGAAATAATTGCCCTGAGTTTTAGAGATATATTGGATATCATTGAACCGTTTGGTGAAAAAGTAATGGTTTGGGAGGTGATTTTTGTCAAGTACTACCAGTAGTCCTAAAATCGACAAAAGCAGAGATTGTAAAAGTTAGTTTGCCAAAATTATACTTACGGCCTCAAATGAAAAAGACTCAATTGACAAGAAATATAAAAGTAAGAATAGATCAAGCATTCAGTGACTTATTGATTCGTGTCGAAAACAAAGAAGAGCATCCAATAAAAGATGATTTGGTTCTTCTAGAACACATGGTTATCAACTCTAATGGTAATAGTAGTGCATTTAATAAGGAAAATATTTTTATCATTAGAATAAAATGTAATTTATGCAAATTACATAATAGAAATGAAAGAACTATCTTAGTTAGCATAAATGAATATGTTGATCAACTAAATAAAAGGTTGATTGTAAAGTTTTGTGGTAAAGATAAAATATTTTTCATTTTTTGACTTAGCAGAAGATGATATCAATAATTACTACCAAGAAAAATACGCAAATACTTTAATACCAAATGCCTTTCTACCATACAGTTGTCACGCTCATTATTTTTTACGTGTATATATAATAGACTAAGTTAAAATTGATCTTCCATTGCATATAGGTTAATTTTGAAGTTAATTTTGAAGAAAACTATGTCCATCATGCTACTTAAATAGCTTTTATAATAGCACACGGATGACATATAGAAGTTTTGATAACAACTTCATACATGCATAATGATACTGGTCAATGTGCTTCTAAGTATGTATTTTTCCCCGAATTCAACTTTCGTCTTCCGAAACTCAAGAATATCCTTTTAAATTTGTGTGAAAATAATTTTCAGTATATTTTGTGTTTTGCAATTATAATAAATAAAGCACAAGGACAAACATCCTAAATATTGGAGTATATTTACCGCAATATATTTTCTTACACGAACAACTATATATTGCACTTACAACAAGAGTTCTGGTTATGGCAGAGCAACCAAAACATTAGAAGGAAATATATACAAAAAATATTATCTACAAATAAGTGTTCGGTAAAATACCATCACATTAAATATTTTTAAACTATAATACATAATTATCTAACTAACATGACTAAATTGATCATCGCCTTTTTTACCCTTTAAAAATAGGTTTCACATTAGAGTTGTAATTTAATTAACTTTCCTAATATCTATCACTTTAAAATCAACTAAAATTTTTGTTACTAAATATTTTCTTATTGAACTAGGTAAAAGGTTTTAATATTTAGGACTTTAAAATCAATAAATTCTTTTCCTTATATAAATTTTTGTCCTTATTTTAAATTGTTAATATCTCACGTCTTATTTTTACTTTGGGGGAATTATTCTTGCATCTCTTCTAACTTCAGATTCATAATATTTATAACATCCCGAAAAAATTCCAAGTGTTTTAAGACCATTAAGAAGTTTGACGTATGCTAATTATATTAATTCGGGTATGAACAAGACTATTAATTTGAATGATATTAGTTGATCATGATAATATATGTATTAGGTGCATTAAGAATGGTTTATGGTCTAAGAAGAGCCCTAAGGCTAAGTCAACTTGGAAATTATATGCTGGGATAAAGTTTCAAGTAAGTTCTCATAAGACCTAACTTCAAATGAGCATAACTCTCAAGATATAAAGAGTTATATGGTGTGTAACCTATCAAATCAAATCTATTTGAGTCTAGTTTCCAACGCATTAAACCGTTTGTCATTTGGACAAGTATACAGAAAGTTATGGCCATTGTACTGGACCTATGTCATATGCGCGCCCAGATGCGCGGCCGCGCATATTTGAGACTTTCTGCCTTAGGTGCGCGGGCACTTGCCCGGGTGCGCAGCCGCGCACGTAGGAGCTCATTAAATAAACCCAATGACGGATAGAGAGAGGGGCTAAGTCATTTCTTCAATACTAGGGCTTTCTCTCCATCACCCATCTGGTCAAGGCTTCCAATACACACCTAAGGTGAATTTTTAAGTGTGTTTTATGATGATTTCACTTCTCAATCACTAGTTACAACAAGGTTTTGATGGGATTGCATATGATTTTTTCAAAATCTCAAGAACACCCCAAAAGTTATCTTTCAAGATTTGATCTACAATAGGTATGTCTACTACCTCTAACTAATTCATGGTGATTATTTATGTACGAAATATGTGTTAGGACTTGATTAATTGATTGTACTTGTATTCGTTATTTGTTGAGCAATATTAATGATGTTCTTGTTGCCCTGCTGTTGGTTTTGACACCTGTATTGAAATAAAAATTTTTTTGGCTTAAATTATAATTATAATCGGCTTACTTAGTCTCTCCATCACGACGCCTGTGATGAAATTTTGGGTCATGACAATATTAAAGTCCGATATTTTATATTATATATTTTTCATCAATTCCTTTTGAAAATATAACGTTGAACATCAAAGTTTTTCCATAATATATTTAAATTCTAGAAAAAGGTTTATAGCTCTTTTTTTTTGTTTGATTGTGCATAAAAAATTTGTACACATATACCGAGTTACTTGAACAAAGTGAAATATTCTGAAATAATCAGTAGGTAATGTTGGATAACATTAAAATAATAAAGTAATTTGGTGGTAATTCTATTTCAATCTTCTCTTATAGTAGGAGTAACTGTTAGTCGTTAAATTAACGAGTAAAGTTGCGTGCTGACTGCTCTGATTAGTGATTAGTCTTTCCATTTTAAAAAGTTGGAGGGTGTGACTAAAAAAATAAAAAGCGAAAAAGCGAACAGTGCCAACAAAAAAATAAAATAAAATAAATGATGACATGTCAGCTTCATAATAATATCGCCGCTCCTCTCATTTGGTCTTTCTTTTCTGAAACAATAAAAAATAACACAAAAGCTCCCCATCTTTCAACAATATCGTAATTTCCCAGATCATCTTTTGTTTTTACCATTTCTCTTCTCTTTCATCTTTTCTGTTTCTCCCCCTATACAATACTACATTATATAAACATAATACGCATTCTATGGTGGACTTACAATCAGTTTGTTATTTGATTCTTACACTCTTCAGCCATAAGCAACAACCTTCACTGGTACGTTTCCCTTTTTGACCTAGCTATCATTTGCTACTTCTACTCTACTGTTTCACTTTCCAGTTCAATTTATTCAATCTCGTAATAGAATTATGTTTAATTCGTCTTTTGCGTGTATATATTTTCATTGCAGTGATAAAATCTGGAATTTTTTTATAACTTGTCTGACCTGTGTAATCTGATCAGGTGCTTGTGGTATTTATCAAACGTGGCATTGGCCATCTATGGATTTAATGAAATTTGATGAGAAATTAGGTTTAGGGTTTAGTAGATGGAGTTACTTGGGAGGAATTTGTATGATTTTGGTGGGGAAAAATGGTGTGTTCTGCATTTAGGTGGGTTTTAATTAGGGCAATTTCATTGTTGTATGATGTGTTAAGAGTCTTAGGTTGGGGGTAGTGGGGTTTGAAGGATGACTGATGTTCAGCAACAACTGCAACAGAAGCCCGAGAGCACAGGGGATGATGCCAGCTCTGAATTTGAGAGGGGTTGGGAGGAGTTAATAATGCGCGGGCACTTGGATGAGTGTATGTCGTTTGCTTCTTGTAGTTCAGCACGCAACACTGAAGACGAGGACGATGAGAGCAATGATCGTCTTGTGAGAAGGAGAAGGAGGAGTTCAGGAATTGAAGGTGGTGATGACCTGGCTGAGTCTTCTGCTGCTAGGAGGAGGCATTCACGGATTTTGAGTAGGTGGGCTGCTAGACAGGCAGAAGATATGATCACCACTATCGAGAGGAGGAATCGTGAGTCGGAGTTGATGACACTTTCTGGTTTGCATACTGTATCGACGCTTGATTCTTCGTTCTTGAGAGAATCACGATCTCCTAGTTCAAGGCATCAGGGTGATGCTGAGAGGAGCAGTAGAGCTTCGACCATCTTGCAAATGTGGCGGGAGTTGGAGGATGAGCATATACTGAATCGTGCCCGAGATAGGGTGAGGGAAAGACTGACACAACAGAGGAGTGTGGATTCTAGTACCAATATTTCTAGTACTAGTATTTCAGAAAGCCGGGAGAGTGAGAACCATGGTAGTTTGGTGGATGCTAATGAGAGTGAGAATGAATATGGTACTTGGTCTCCTGATGTGATTGGACCACAGATTGAGAACAGCGAGCATGAAAACTCCAGCCGTGAACAGTCTCCTGACCTAGGGGAAGTTGAGAGGGAGAGGGTGAGGCAAATCGTTCGTGGATGGATGGAGAGCGGGGTCAGTGACCATTCATCTAATGTCTCCCAGAGGAACGGTGGCCCAAGAGGCGAATGGCTGGGGGAGACAGAGCGTGAAAGGGTAAGAATTGTGAGGGAGTGGGTCCAAATGACTAGTCAACAAAGAGGAGCTCGTGGTGGCAGAAGGGAAGAACAATCCAGTGGGCTTAGTGCTCAAGTTGATCGTGTTCGTGATGGGTCCGCTGTTGACCATGAGGAAGGCCAGCCAGAGCATGTAAGAAGAGACATGCTGAGGCTGCGTGGAAGGCAAGCTTTACTTGATTTGCTTTTGAGGATTGAAAGGGAAAGACAGGGGGAGCTTCAGGGTCTTTTAGAGCATCGTGCAGTTTCTGATTTTGCCCATCGCAGTAGGATTCAGGTTAGTTTCTAATCTTTATCCCTTTATTCTTCATCCAGTTTTCATCTTCTATTTTACTTACGGAATCCTCAACAGAACTCATGATTTAATTGTCCATTTGTGCATTATGTTGTTTGTCCTTTGTTAATTGTGAAGTTTGACATTTTGAAGTTGAGAATTGAAATTACAAAGATATTCACTGTCTTGAAATGTGCTTGGTTTTACTTTGTTCCTATTAGAGGTAGATACAACTAGCCTGTTTGAGTGTTGCCGGCTGTACTGGAGGTGTCTTTGAACTGACTGTCAGCTAATTTTTTCTAGAGTTGTTGCTTACTTGCTTAGGTATCTCATTTTATACCCTTTTACAGTCACTACTCAGAGGAAGGTTCTTGAGAAATGAAGTGCCTGCTGAGGAAGAGAGACCACCTTCAATGGCAGCAAACGAATTAGTTCAGCTTAGGCAACGCCACACTGTCTCTGGGCTCAGGTATATGGCCTGGTTTAGTTGTGTTTTGCTGCAGGATTTGTCTCAATAATTGAAATTTATTACTTGTTGAAGCTTGTCCTATGTAATAAGTTATCAAATGTCTTTTCCCGTGCTGCATACTCTTTCAGTTTTGCTGTAGGGCAGTAACATCTGGTCCAATTAACTTCTGCAGCTGTCAGAATGATTCATGTGTTTATAAAATGATGGATAGTACCCTCAAGTATGATCATATCATAGTAACTTATTAAGGTTCCAGCATTACCAACTAGGTTTTTGTGCTATCATCCAGTTTGTTGATAGCCAAGGCTAAGAGCCCGTTTGGCCAAGCTGCCAAAAGCTACTTATTTTGAGAAGTACTTTGTTCAAAAGTGCTTTTCGAATAAGTATTTTTTGAGAGTAGCAGTTTGTGTTTGGCCAATTTATTTAAGAAGTGTTTTTTGCTATATTTAATAAGCAAATTGTGTTTGGCGAATCCCTTCAAAAAGTACTTTTGAGTTTTGAGTATCAAATTACAAAAAAAGGACAATATCAATATTAATTTTACAATTAGTATAAATTAAAAGAGAACTTTTTAAAATATTTATTGTAAAAGAATTTAATTAATTTTTTATTTTTATTTAAATAAATATAATTTTTTTATCTATTAGGAAGTATTGCATTTTTTCAATTATAATATATGCATGCATGCCAAAAAGAAATAGAAATAAAACTACAAACAAGAGATCATATAATATACAAAAGAAAAACAAAAATCATATCTTGTGAAGCGAATGTTTGAATCTAGTGATTAGCCTTGTAAATTATTTCAAAGAGGAATAGGAGACGAGGAAAAGAAGAAACGACAGAATAAAAAAAAAAGAGATTTATTTATAGTAGAAGGACTATTCCAAAGAGGATAGTAGAAGGAGAACAAAAATACGCCGAAATAAAAAAGAGAAGAAAGGGATGGTAGAAACAAAAAAAAAAAGAAAAGAAAAAGGTTAAATTAATGAGGGATAATTTGGAAAATATAAATTCATGGTAAGGATATTTTTGTCTTGAAAAAAAATTAATTTTCTGCTTCTGCTTTTTTAAAAAAGCTAGAATTTGCAGCTTCTTTCCAAAAGCAGAAAACTGCTTCTACTGCTGCTCAAAAACACTTATCCGTTTTGGCTAAACATCTCATGTGGTGTATTTGGGGACACGTTAGGTGATCTTACTATTCTCATCTGAATTCAAGTTGAGTTATTTGGCTATTAAATTTTATTGCTTGACTAATGTCATTGAACTGTTGTGTCTAAGATCGCTTAGAACTCAAAAATACTGCAGTACAGGCCTATAGATGTGTTCAAGTATGGTCGTTATTTGTTTATAAGGATTACTTTGGTTGTTTTCCCCTAAAAGCTGCTTGTGAATTGGTCTCTTGGTCTCTCTGCACATTTCAGTTCTTTTCTCCTTTTCTGTTGGCCGTATATTTTCTTGAGTTCTCTTTCTCTTCTGTCTATAATTGACACTTTTAAGTACAAATTGTGCATGTGAGGCTATAGAGTAATTTCAGTTCAGTATCTGTTTCGTGTATCTATCTTAGTGGATCTTAACATCCCCCCCCCCCCCCCCCCCACACACACACACACACACACACACAAAACAACAAACAGAAAGGAAAAAATGGCAATGCAACCATGCTTAATAATGTTGGATTTTCTGAAAAGTGAAGATTTATGAAGGAACCCCCTTTTATATTATATTCTTCTTTTTGAGAATCATAAGGTTATATACATGAAGCACAAAGATTGTGCCAAAATTATACACTATTCAGTTCTCTTACAATTACTGTAGGAAGCTGAGAAAATCTTTCATCTTATCAACTGTATTAACATCTTCTAGCCTACACCAAAACCCCAAAAAAGGGAATACATCTGTATTACAGAATATAAATGTTGTCATATTTGTTTTCAAGAAACATCTTTGGTTCCTCTACCTCCAAATCACCCACCAGACATGCAGGAATGGTCTCCCATATCTTCCGCTTCCCTTTCCCAATGTCCTTGCTAGTCCAGCATTATAGCAGTTACTCAATATTTCTCACCAAGGTATTGCACCTGAAGTCATCCCCCAGACTTCTAATGTACTTCCATACACTTACTCCATAAGTCGACTTGTTTGTTTTATTGCACCAATTATTGTCCATCCCATACTTCTTGGTTACCACCATCTTCCAGAGAGAACCTTCTTTAAGATTAAATCTCCAGAACCACTTCAATAGGAGATCTTTTTGTTATGATATCTGAGATTTCAGAATGTATTGTGTTCTTCCTTTTTTATTTTTTATTTATATGTTGTAGTACTGTATAAGCTATCAAAGAGATTATTGCGGTCTTTCACTCATTAAGAACTCAGGCGGATTGATCTCAAATTAGGCATGTTAACTGTGGCTAAAAGGGAGTTGAGGTAATTGAATGCGGACCTTTTGTGAAAATAAAATGAACTAGAGGATAAAGTAGCTTCGACGAAACCACCTTTAGTTTGATAGTAATGTTTTATAGATCTTAGTTTGAATGCCACAATGTATTTTTTCTTTCTTATATGATGCTTGTAACATTGTTTAGTAATTATTTGATTATGCATATCTTAAAAATGGCCCGCTTAGTGTGAATTCTCCTTTTTGGAATTTCTAGAAGCAGACAAAGAATCCACATTTTCATTTTCTGCTTTATTATGGAGCTTTAATCTTTGAAAAGATTTTCTGCTTTGTGTTTCCTGCTTCATCTTATCCCTTGCATGAGATGGCTACCTAAGTGATTTTACATTTCCCAGACATAATTTGCCCTGATTCTCAGCTTTCTGTACTTTTGTGAAAGAATCTGCATTTATAGCTATTTTTGCAAAATGATAACTTTTATTGTGTTAATGCATGACTTCTTGTTCTTTTATCTCAACCAGGGAAGGATTCCGCTCCAGATTAGAAAACATTGTACGTGGTCAAGTAAGCAGCAATTCTGAATCTTCATCTAACAGTGGCAACGGTGGTTTGAGAAATAACCAGACTCGTACAAATCCTTCACAGGAGGTACAAAACGAAAATCTTGAGCAGCTGCAGTCTAGGGAACAGGAACGGAGTACTCATCAGTTGCCTGATCACAGAGAGAATGTTGATTCCACTACAGCTGGTCAGGCTACAAATCAGCTAGCATCTCCTAACCAAGGAAGGCGTCAAGTGGAACCTGTTGTTGAAGCTGAGGGAGGAAATCACCGCGGTGCAACTTCTAATGAACGGACTCGTGGAACTATGGAGAATACAAGTGGGAATTGGCCACAAAATCAACCAATTGCTTGGCCCCCTGAAACAACAGGTGAAGTGAACAGAGATGAACTCCGTTTACCAGAAAATCATGAGGTTTGGCATGAGGATGGGTCACGAGAAGCTGTGGAGAATTGGTCAGAAGGGCCTTCTGATCCTCCTAGAATGCGGCGTTCTGTCCCTTATAGGAGAGTTAGTAGATTCCATCCGCCCGATGATGATAATGTGTATAGTATGGAACTCAGGGAGCTTCTTAGCAGGTAAAATGCATGTGTCATTCTGTTTTCCCATCTGTGCTTATGAGGTCTTCTTGTTCTTTATTTGTTGAGATTCTTTGTCTGGTAGGAGGAGTGTTTCCAATCTTCTTCGCAGTGGCTTCCGCGAAAGTTTAGATCATTTAATTCAGTCATATGTAGAAAGGCAAGGCCGCACTCCAATTGAGTGGGATATGCATAGGAACTTGCCTATTCCAAGTTCACCCGAAAGAGATCAGGACCTACAGAATGATGAGAGAAATGTTGCTCAACCGGAAGGAATTAGCAGGCCTTCACTTGTGCGACCATCTCCTCCTGAACCTCCTCCACAACCACTTTGGCATCAGGATGTGCACCAGTCTGCTTGGCCACGTCACACTGTGCATCGTTCTGAACTTGTAAGCTTACCAGCCCTTCCTAGAAGCTATTGTTAGATGTCCTGATAATTTTTCCAGTTGATAGTGATACCTTAAGGCTATGCTTCCCTTCCTACATCCTTTCACAACTTAGAATCTTACATTCTTTATATGCTGGTAAGAAAAGCATCTAATTTAGTATGTCTCCAATATGAACAGAATAATATTCTGTTCATTACAGTATCTATAGTAGTTACATCCTATCAAATTGTCCCACGGTCTTTATATGTTCCATAAAAGAATGATTTCAGTATATTTATGCTGCTTTATCCGGAATTGAGCGCATTCTGTTCTGGAGCAGGAGTGGGAGGCGATGAATGATCTTAGAGCGGACATGGGAAGACTACAGCAAGGTATGAATCACATGCAAAAGATGTTGGAGGCCTGCATGGATATGCAACTGGAGTTGCAACGTTCTGTCAGACAGGAAGTTTCAGCTGCTTTGAATAGGTCAGCTGGCGGACAAGGTCTGTCTCTCATCTACGGCATACGATAAAACATTGAAGCTCTTATGATTGTCGTACCTCCTCTAACCCATTTATCTGTTTCTCTTCAACATCAGTTAATTTCTTCTGATTGGGTTTTTACCTGCAAATTTATCACAGGAATTGCTGAGACTTCAGCCGATGGATCTAAATGGGGCCACGTGAAAAAGGGTACTTGCTGTATTTGTTGTGATAATCACATTGATGCCTTGTTGTACAGGTAAATTTTTTGTTATGCAGTTTCATGTACCTTGCAGCAACTACTTTAAAAAGTACAATTAATGAGTCTTATTGAGTGATATAACAACGTTGTGTTCAAGATCTTTTGATAGTTAATGCTTTCTTTGTATTTTGGCAGATGTGGGCACATGTGCACTTGCTCCACATGTGCAAATGAATTGGTCCGAGGTGGAGGGAAGTGTCCATTGTGCCGGGCACCCATTGTTGAGGTGATCCGAGCTTACTCGATACTCTAAAAAGAAAGGACAGGAAGCTCAAGAAAAACTGAGAAAAATTGGTAAGTTATAGAGGAGTTGTATGCTCCCTCTTGCCGAGCTTCTTAGATTCCTTACTTGTAGAGTGCTTACTTGCCTCTGTTCTTCTGATTATGTGGTTACGCGCTGTATAGTTGGGATAACTACCGGCACTGTTATAGCATCATTCATTCGTAAATGAAGGTTAATTCTTTTCCAATTAATGACTTATTCTGATTTTGTTCTTTTGTTTTTTTTTCCTTTTCCTTTTCCTTTTTTGGATTAAGCAAGAAGCACCGATTTCTTTTCCTTTTTTATTCTAGTTATATTATATTTTTGGCTTAAAACTAGGTGAAGAGAGAGTATGTATTGGTTTATAGGGCAGTGGTTCTCGCTGGTGCTGCTGCTGTTTACAGGGAAAAAGAAGGAAACGGCATTGGGAGGTTCATGAACTATTCATAAGTTCGAATATCATCTCTAAAACTTTGATTTGCAGTTTTATTTGAAATAATGGTGATCTTTTACGATTAATTTTGACCAATTGTCATCAGATAACTAAGTGTCGAAATGATAAAAATTGATCAATTTACGTATGAATAAATTCAATTTTCAACCGCCCAATCGACATTAGCCTAGTCATACATAAATTGATCATTGGTCATTATGACGACTACATTTTTTGGTTGAATACCTACCATAGACGTTGAGTAAAGTTTTGCATTGTTTCGTTTTGGAAGTCAAACTAATAACATCAGGAATGAGAAGTGCACAAATTCGTGTTTGAGGAAATATATTTAAAACTGAATAATGTCATGGTTGTTTGGTTGTTTTATAGTTCTCTGTCATGATCGTTGGTCAACATCACGAGTATAATTCTTTGGTTCAATACCTATCATTAATTATGAGTAAGTTTCATAAAGTTTCGGTTTAGAAGCCAAAGTAATATTAGTAATAACGTTAAGAAAGACAGTGTGCTATTTCGTGTTTAAGGATTTTTTCTTAAAACTGAGCAATGTTAGTGATTGTTGTTCAGTGCCACCTTGACTTCAACGGAAATGAGAGACAGGAAGATTTATTTTGGTCTAAAATAAAGGATTTTGGAAAGACTCTTTATCACTACGAAGTGGTGCGTAATGACGTTTGATTGGACTAAGTTGACGGACAAAATTTTTACACCAAATCATATCAAGTGTGGTTGAGTGATTCACTGATGTGGAAATACATGGAATTAACCTTGATTAAGTGAATCTACTAGTTTTAATATAAATAACCGGTGTGAATAAGTTATTACCCTAAGTTGACAAACTACTCTTTGATGCAGAGGTTGATAATCTTTTCAATTCCGTTCCAATTAAGTTTGTCTTCTACTTTTAATTGTCATGTTTCGTGCTTTTTGTTACTTGTTGGAGGCACTCGAAAAAAATTTGCGCCGTTCGTTTCAAGTTTTGCCAAAAAATGCCACCTAAATTCTATTTTGGCTACTCTTGTGGGAGCCATCGGCCAGAAAAACAAAGAGAAAAAGATTCGAGCCTTCAAATATGGAAAATAGAGCAATTTATGCAAAATACCTATCGAGCTTAAAATAATTACCCTTCTTTATCCATTTGAAAATTATTTACAATATATACCTACCCAATTAAAATTAATTGCCTAACCTACCTACCCACCCATCCCAATTTTTTTTTACCCATTTGGCTTGGCTTAGCTTGGTTCGGCTTGGCTTGACTTGGTTCGGCTTGGCTTGAATTGACTTGGCTTGGTTTGACTTGACTTGACTTAATTTGGCTTGGCTTGAATTGGCAATTTAATAGCTTAGTCATTTGGCTGGGTTGAAAAAAAAAATGGGTAGGGGAAAACGGTATGGGTAGGGGCGGGTAATTATTTTCCATGCGATGGGTATTTACTAAACTAGGGGATTTGCATCTATACCCAGTTTTTGGGTCACATTTTAACCTATACCCGCTTTGCAAAAAAAATTGTAAGCATACCCACTTTTCGGGTAATTTCAGGCATACGGGCCTGAAGTAGCAAAAAATTATATCTGAAGTTTGAACTTCAGAATGTTTTGCTTGAAATATAGACTTATCAAAGCAAAACTTCAGATATTTTTGCATGAAGTTTGGCCTGACTTGCAAAGGCAATCGCACAAACTTCAGTTCATAGTACAATGGAAAACTTCAGTTCAATAATTGCTGAACTTCAGCAATTTTGGCTGAAATTTTTGTTTTGTAATTACTGAACTTCAACATTCTAGGAGCTAAAGTTTGTTTAGTATCTGCTGTACTTCAACATTTTAGGAGCTGAAGTTTATTTAGTATTTGCTGAATTTCAGTTCCTAGAGGATGCACTTCAGTTCAATAATTGCTGAACTTCAGCATTTTTGGCTGAAATTTTTGTTTTGTAATTGCTGAACTTCAACATTCTAGGAGCTAAAGTTTGTTTAGTATCTGCTGAATTTTAGCATTTCAGGAGCTGAAATTTATTTAGTATTTGCTGAACTTCAGCTCCTAGAGGATGCACTTCAGTTTAATAATTGCTGAACTTCAGCAATTTTGGCTGAAATTTTTGTTTTGTAATTGCTGAACTTCAGCATTCTAGGAGTTAAAGTTTGTTTAGTATCTACTGAACTTCAGCATTTTAGGAGCTGAAGTTTGTTTAGTATTTGCTGAACTTCAACTCCTAGAGGATGCACTTTAGTGCTTGGGTCCTTTTGGATAATATTCCAAGCAGTCAACTTGAACTTCCCATCGTCCATCCTCATACCAGGAAGGAAGGTATCAGTGGGTTCATCAAAACTTTGCCATAGTGGCTTCCCTGACAAATCATCAATTAAACAAAGTTTCCTGAATCCAAGAGCTTTGCTTTATGTGAAGAAGATGCACTTGTGCCTACTTGTGTTAAGAAATATGAGTTCCTTGATGAGTCCAACACTTTGAGATTACCATCATCAATAGCGATAACGAAAAGTTCAGTTGATAAAAATGGAATTGGGTAGTTTCTGTTGGCAACCCACACAACCATTTCGGGACTCACCTTGTACCATATGAATAATAGTATCATCTAGAGAAAAGAGTAATATCACCCGAAGAAGAAGAAGAAGGAGGAGGAGGAGAAGGAGGAGGAGGAGAAAGAAGCCTGAAATTGTTTAAAATGTGGGTACAAGTTAAAACTTTTTTAAAAAATGGGTATAGGTTAAATAAGGGCGACCAAATAGGGCGCCTCGTGCAATTTTTACTACTAAACTTTAGCATTTCTTCTACTTCAAAATTTTCTATGTGACTTGATTAAAGTTCACTATCGGATGCCCTCAACTTCTTGGGGAGAAGTTCTTTTTCTTTTTTATATTACTTTTTTTGGATGCATCAAGTGGTTTAAATGAATATTGAGATTTAACTTCAAACTTGTTTGGAGTTGAAGTATATTTATTATTGTTGGAATCATCAAGTGGCCGTGCACGATATTGGCAATTACTAAACTTTAACTCTAATCACCTTGGGGCAAATTCTTACTTCTTTTTAGGCTGTGCTATTTTTTTCTTCTTTTCTTCAAGATTAATTAGAAATAGGAGATCTAAGTAACTTCGACCAAAAATAAAATAGAGTTAAAATTACTAAATTGCCAATATTAGTAACTAAATTGCCAATATTAGGAGATCTCATTTTCCATGAGATGAGTATTTTAAGCTTAATGAGTTTTTTTGCATAAATTGCTCCTTAGAGAACAGGCGGCTAAAGGCCCAAGCTGGTGAAGCACAAGGGCTTTAGGCCCCGTAAGTTTGGAGGCCTAATTTTTTAGTAATTTAGGTTTATGTAATTTTTTTAAAAAAATATTGAGTTTAATATAAAAAGTACAATGTTTTTATGAAATAGGAAAAGAACTTTACTTTATTACCGATGTTAATCATTAGCATATTTAGGGAATATTGTAACGATTCGGCCGGTCGTTTTGACAGTATTAGCCCTAATACCCTAATTATTGCTCACTCTATTTTATTTTGTGGTTATGTGACTTGTCAGGGGCGTTTGGTGTCGGGTTCGGGAGAGTTTCGGAGTGGAATGGGACACATAATCCCTAAATTAGAAGTTTAAGTCGTAGGAGTTGGCCGTAGTTTAACTTGTGTGAAGACGACTCCGGAATAGAGTTTTGGCGGTTTCAATAGCTCCGTATGGTGATTTGAGTCTTAGGAGCGTGTTCGGATATTGATTTGGAGGTCCATAGGTCATTTCAGCATTAATTGGCGAAAATTAAAAACTTGGAAGATTTTGAAAAGTTTGACCGGGAGAAGACTTTTTGATATCGGGGTCAAATTTCTATTTCGAAAGTTGGAATAGGTCCGTAATATCAATTAGGACTTGTGTGCAAAATTTGGGGTTAATCGGAGTTGTTTTGGTATGAATCGGTGTTGGTTTCAGAATTCGGAAGTTCATAAGTTCTTAGGCTTGAATCGATGATCCGTGATTCTAGTGCTGTTTGATGTGATTTGACGCTTCGAGCGTATTTGTATGATGTTTTAGGACTTGTTGGTATGTTTGTTTGAGGTCCCCGGGGCCTCGGGTGTGATTCGGACCATGTTCGGTGCATTTCGAAAATTTGAAGAATTTCTGAAGTTGCTGGTTTTTCTTAGTTGTGGTGTTCTTCTATGCGTTCGCGATGATGATCCCGCGTTCGCATAGAGTCTTGATAGATTTGCTGGATGTTTACCCTTCGTGTTCGCGAAGATGGCCACGTGTTCGCGAAGGGCAGGACTCGGTGCTCTGCGATCGCGGACTGGGTTACGCGTGCACGATGAGGAAGGCAGTCTGGGGTGAGACTCACGCGTTCGCGTTCGCGAGAAGGGCTTCATGATCGCGAATCTTGAGAACCCTTGGTCACCGCATTTATGAGTGGACCCCGCATTCGCGTAAGAGGAAATCTGGGCAGTAGCATCTTTGTGCTTCGCGAACGCGAGGAATTTTCCGCATTCGCGAAGAAGGAATTAACTGGGCAACATGCTTAAATTTCAAAACGAGGGTTCATTCTCTTATTTCACATTTGGACTTTGAGAGCTCGGATTAAGGCGAGATTTTGAGAGATTTTCAGAGGAAGTGTTGGGGTAAGGTTTCTTAACTTATTTTTTATTAAATTTCACTAATCTATCGTTGATTTCATCATGTAATTAGAGATTTGGGGTGAAAAATTGAGGAAAAAGTGTAGAAGTTCTTAGACCAAGTTTTTGGGTTTTGGAAGGCTAAATGAAGTCGGATTTGGATAATTCTTGTATTGTTGGACTCGATATCGAATGTGTGTTTTGATTTTATAATTTTGATCGGGTTCCGAGACGTGGGGGCCAGGTCGACTTTTTGGAGCAATTTTTCAATTCTTAGTTAAGATCATTATTTTATTATTTAAATTAGTTTCCTACGGTTATATTTATAGTATGAAATTATTTTGGTTAGATTCGAGCCGGTCTGAGTTGGAAAATCGAGGGAAAGGCCTTCTAATTGATTGATTGAGCGTGGTTTGAGGTAACTGACTTGTCTAACCTTGCGTAGGGAAAATTTTCCTTAGGATTTGGTATTTTAGTGATAATTTGTGATATGCGAAGGCCGTGTATGCAAGGTGACGAGTGCGTACACGAGCTAAATGTTGAAATTCCGATTTTTGCTACGTAGTTTCCTTTTCATGACTTAATTGAGTTACTTTAGCACGTTATAGTCATCATGTTTAGCCTAATTTCACATGTCTACTTGTCTTATATCCTATTTGCAACTTGTATCACATGTTTAGTTGAATTACTTGCTTTTCTTGATTTTCATATTCATTACTTAATTGTGGAACTCTTTACTTAAAATTGCTATCCTTGTAATATCTTGCTGTTGAGTTTGGTGTTGAATTGCAAGGCCGTGGTTCTTTGAGGCAAGGTGTGAGTTGTGAAATATTATTTATTTAGTTGTTGTGTTTTGGCTTTCGTGTTATTGTTGAGGTGATTGTTTGGTTGTTTGCACGAGGTTTCTGCCGTGCTATTGTTATTGTTGCACGAGATTTATGTCGTGCGGTTGTTATTGTTTGCACGAGATTTCTTCCGTGCCGTTGTGATTATTGATACGTATACGGCGGTATAAGGTCTCACATGCAGTGAGATAAGGTAGGCTTCATATACGTGGCAAGTAGGGGAACCACTAGAAGCCATGCAGTGTGATATGGTGGGCTAAAACGCGAGATGCTATTTCGGAAAAATGATTTTCAAAACCAAATATAAAGACTCCCGTGGTGATATAAGGAAAGACTGTAATTTATTTTTATGATTTGGGACTATAAGGTGGTACCTCGGGAGTGCCCCTGTTGATCTTCTCTACTTGCTGTATTGTTTGGTTGTTGTTTCCTTAACATGTAAAATCCTTATTTTCCTTTCGTGGTTTTATTTGTTTCCTTGATTCCGTGTTGTTACTTTCCATAAATTCTTTACTGTTTCACTTCCCTGTTACTTCATTATGTCATTATATTTTCTGCCTTGTTTCTTATTTTCACTAGTAGGGCCTTGACCTGACCTCGTCATTACTCTACTGAGGTTAGGCTTGGCACTTATTGGGTACCGTTGTGGTGTACTCATACTACGCTTCTGCATATATTTTGTGCGGATCCAGGTACATCCTATTAGCCTCGGTATTAGTGAACTGTGTTGCTGCTTTGGAGATTTTAAGGTACACCTGCCCGCGTCCGCAGGCCTTGGAGTCCCCTTCTATCGTGTTTTCCTTATTTCTTTATGTTTTTTTTATAGATAGTGATGTATAGGATTGTTTAACATTGTATCTAGAGTTTGTGACTCATATCTCACCGGGTTTTGGGAAATTGTATGTATTGAGCTTATAGTGTATTGATGAAATTGTTGAAGTTTTGAAATTTTAAGTTTTTATTTGATGTTTCTGCATATTGTGAGGCTTACTTAGTCTTAGAGACTAGGTGTCGTCACGACATCCTACAGAGGGGATTTGGGGTCGTGACAAGTTGGTATCAGAGCTCTAGATTCATAGGTGTTATGAGTCACAAGCAGGTTTAGTAGAATCTCGCGGATCGATACAGAAATGTCTCTACTTATCTTTGGGAGGCTATGAAACTGTTAGGAAAAGCTTCACTTCTTTGATTCCTTATCGTGAGAAATCTTTGACTTCAGATTCTAAATTTCTGTCTTTCTATTCTCTCACAGATGGTGAGGACACGTACAACTGGATCAGATGACCAGACACCCGTTCCCCCTGCTAGAGCCGCGAGAGGCCGGGGCCGGTGTAGAGGCCGAGGATGTCTACGTGGTGCAGCCAGAGCACCCGTACAAGCTGCTATAGAGGAGCCACCAGTAGCTCCAGTTGGAGGACAGGCACTGAGACACATGTGTCACGACCCAAAAATCACTAGTCGTGATGACACCTAACTCGACCCGCTAGGTAAGCCAACTATCAGACAATACAATCCAAATGAAATTATAGGAAAATAGTGAAGAATTATCTGGACATTTACAAATTAACCCAAGAATTGGTTGTACAAATCATGAGCTTCTAAGACTTAGAATTTACAAAGCTGATACAAATAATTACATGATCTGTTTTAAAGCTACATAAACAGATGAACAAAATCTAAAGCCACCAAGGACAAGTGGCAGCTATATTCGGAATGCACGAACATCTTCAGGGTCAGCTCCCGACATCACCAGCAGCTCCGCTCCAAAAGTCTGCACGCAAGGTGCTGAAGTGCAGTATAAGTACAACCGATTCCATATACCCAGTAAGTATTTTGTCTAACCTCGTCGAAGTAGTGACGAGACTTTTTAGTAAAAAGATGCTTACTAATAAAAATATGTACCGAAATCTAGCAATAGAACTATACTATAGTATACCAAGATAGAGTACACGAAACAAATGTACTAAACAATAACAGAGTACTAGAAGAGATCACAATTCAACAGTTTCTAATATCTCAACTAATCGTTTCCTTAGAGCGAAACTAATAAACCACAATAGTCACCCCATAACTTTCATAACGTGAGGAATATACTCTGATATCAAGTCAATTGCACGGCAACACCCTTCGTGCATTTATCTCATCCTCACCAAATATGCATACAACAGTACCAATCGGATGGTAGAAATACCGGTAATAGTAATGACAAAGTAGGAAATACGCAAGTAGCAATAATGAACGAGAATGTACATAAGGGCATCAGTAACAAACTAGGCAGAAAGCATAGAGGTGATGATAACAATCAGGAAAAAGGAATGTAACTTCAACTAACTAGCATGGTGGAGGCATAAATACAAATATAACGAATAAGAGGGAGACACATGATCTTTATACGTTAACAAGTAGAAGCATGAATGACTAACATGGTAGAAGGCATGTACTAAGTGCAACCAAAATAGATACGACCAAAATATAATTATGACAGCAGGAAGTAGGTATGATATTTGCAAGTTTAGCAAGTAGAAGGCATGAGTGACACAATAACAAATAAGATAAAGAACAAGAACATGGCATTAATGACAAATCACATAAGACTCATAAATACAACAATAACAGCTCAATGTAACGGCATGAACGTATACACAAAGGAAAGATATCACAACATAATGCATGTCCCTCGTCCTCACCTGCACGGAAACACCCATCATGCCATGAACTCATGATAATTTAAAGCATGATAATATAAATGAAATGGCACGGCATCACCCTTCGTGCTTTTACTCATAAATGATATGGCACGACATCACCCTTCGTACTTTTACTCTCAATAATATGGTACAATATCACTCTTCATGCTTTTACTCTCAATAATATGGCACGACATCACCCTTCGTGCTTTTACTCTCAATAATATAGCATGGCATCACCCTTCGTGCTTTACACTCTCCCTCACATGATAATGCATAGACAAATGCATGTCATCACCCTTCGTGCTTTACACTCTTCCTTACCAAGCATATGTGTATCAATAACAAACAAGGCAGGAAGCATAAATAACGTCAAGGAGAGTGTTTAAACGAATATTCCAAATGAATATATTCCAAATGAATCCCAATTATAACTTTCCAAGCCAATAATAGTTCAATAAACCCGCAAGAACCTTATTATTCAAGTATTCCAACAAATCTCACAAATGATCTACAACACAAGTATAGAATCTAGTATCTCAAGAATATCGGCTGTAGCAATGTATTAATGATTATGCATAATGATGACCGAATTAAACAAACAAATGTATTCTCAGAATTCCATCAAATTTGATCAAGTTATAATAAGCTAAGTCTTAGTTTCTAACATTTAATACTATGTTCTTAGTATCTAGGAGTCAAGTAAGGCATGAGGCAAGAAGGTCACGTGATTCTACAAGACACAATTTATAACATAATTTAACCCCGAGCATGGTTAACCATAGCACATGTATTTATGCTCGTAACCTCATATATGTATCACCCCCGCATGTAGCAAACAATGTCAAATAGTAGGAAAAATTCCCTCAACAAAGTTAGACAAGACACTTACCTCAATTTCGGCTAACTCAATACTCAATTTAGCTTTTCCTTTACAAATTCACCTTCGCTCGGCTCAATCTAGCCAAAGACGACTTAAATACATCACACAATGCAAGGAAAAATGATTTCAATTAATAAAGCTGTGATTTTTATACAATTTCTAAAAAGTCAACAAAAATCAATCCCCGGGCCCGCCCGGTCAAAACCCGGGTCCAAGGGTAGGTCTTGACTACCCATAGCCTCACGAGTCCAAATACGTATTTTGTTTCCAAATCCGAGTCTTATTCGACTCTCAAATCCTAAATTTTCATTTTTCAAATTTTGACAAAATCCCCAAATTTTTCCCTAGATTCTCATGAATTTGATGTTAAATCTTATGTAAAATCATGAAATGTAGTTGAGAATTGATTAGAGGTACTTACCAAATGATATGGTATGAAAATCCCTTCACAAAATCGCCTCCCATCGAAGCTAGGGTTCAAAATATAACAAAATAAAGCTATGTCTTGGAATTCTCAGCATTTAGCAGGCTGCAAATGTCGCATTTGCGACAAGGGGTTCGCAAATGCGACCTCCGCAAATGCGGACAAAATATCACAAATGCGACCCCTGACAGACCAGGCCTTCATCGCAAATGCAATACAGAGTTCGCAAATGCAAAACTCTTCAGGCTTCACAAAAGCGATAACTTCATCGCAAATGCGATCCAGTCCCCAGCAGCCCAGGTTCGCAAATGCGAATACTACCTTGCAAATGCGGTAGTCGCATTTGCGACCAAAACATAGCAAATGCGATGAAACCATAACAACACTCAGGGTTCTTACCAAAACACTCGGAAGCTAATCGGAAACTCATCCGAGCCCCTGAGGCTCCAAACCAAATACCCACACAAGTCTAAAAATATAACACGAAATCTCTTGAGCTATCAAAATATCAAAATAACCTCTAGAATCACTAATCGGACGCCAAAACGCATGAAGATCAAAGTAAACTTCAAGAACCTCTAGAATCGCAATCGAGCATCCGAACCATATGAAATCAACTCCAAATGGCACCAAATTTTGCATACAAGTGCTATGTGATGAAACAAACCTACTCGAGGCTTCAAATCACGCATAACAACCTCGAAACGACGAGTCGCACCTCAAGTAAAAATCAATGAACTTTGAAACTTCAACTTCTACAACCCATGCCGAAACCAATCAAAACACGTCCAATTGACCTCGAATTTTGCACATACGTCATATTTGACATTACAGACCTACTCCAACTTCCAGAATCGGAATCCGACCTCGATATCAAAAAGTCTACTCCCGGTCAAACTTCCTAAAAAATCCAACTTCTTCCATTTCAAGACTAATTCAACTACGGACCTCCAAATTACAATCCGAACGCGCTCTTAAGTCCAAAATCACCCTACGAAGCTAACTGAACTAACGAAACTCCATTCTGAGATCCAATGCTAAAAGGTCAAACTTGGTCAACTCTTCCAACTTAGAGCTTAAATCTTGAAGTTCATTCTTCCAAATCGATTCCGGATAACTTGAAAACCAACACCGACGATTTACGCAAATCATAATACATCATGAGGAGATACTCGAACCCTCAAACTATCGAGAAAAAGTGCAAATGCTCAAAACGACCAGTCGGGTCATTACATCCTCCACCACTTAAACATACGTTCGTCCTCGAACGTGCCAGGAGTTGTTCCAAAGCTATCAAATCACGGTGTAACCTTAATATGCAGATACCCGAGGGTGATCCCACGTCACCATGCTCCATATAAGCCTGCCAACGCAACATAACTAGAGATCCTTACTTCAACCTTGGTCCTTAAACCTTAGAACCCAATCTCTAACATCCAAAATTCATTACAAGACCCGAATCTCATATCTACACACTGTATAAACCTGAACAAATTGTATTAGGTCATAACCATAACCCTAAGATGAAATCACACGGTATACCCCATCACTCAGACACTCACAACAGGAACTGCTGACCAACATTACTGCCCAAAAATAAATCTGGTGCCAGTTAGCAAACCTCATATCGATTAGAGCCTCGTTCAAAACCTTCATACCCTGCCGATGATGAAAGAAAACACATAACCTCTTAACCATTCATCGATCAATAAGCCAAGAAACTCACTCGTCCGACCAGGTCCATTGCCCAAATCCTCAGCAGTATTTAGTATTATTCTTCCAAACCTTCCTCATCCCAATACAATAGTGTTATTCTCAAGTCTAGAAACCTCATCTCAGCCAATACAAGCAGCCCCACCGGCAAGTATCAATAATAATCTTATGGAGCCCCACACAACACGGTCCCGAACACCAACAAGTAATAATTCAGACATGACATATAACAGTAAGAGAGCTAAATAAGAAGACTACTAAACAAGTTAAGCAGGCAGGGAAATTTTAGCATTTTCCTATTAACTATTTTCAACAAGGTGAAAGCAAAACTACACGAAGTAAGCATCAGGAGTTACATTTCATCACAGTACCGTTACGGCGTGCAACCCAATCTCTCATATCAATCCACATAGAGTACCTATCGAGCCATAATACTCGGGCTCACTGATCACATATGCGTCAACATCAAGCACAATAGAGTGCATAAAATATAACTCTGGGAAAATTATTAGGAACAAACAATACCGAGAAGGACAAGCACAACTATGGTGCAATAAGCAAATCAACATCACGAAGGTCATCTCGCCCATAGGGCCATGAAGCCTAAATTGAATTGCAATATGCGTGCGAAGAACCATGTAACCCTCACAAACCGTTATAGCATAAGAGAGGAACACATAATACAGACCAAGGCACGAATAGCATCTATTCTGCCCGACGATATACCTATGGTAACAGCTATGCAGAAGCAAGCAAATCCGACCGATACAGAATACACATCCTCATTGGGCCTACCAATGGGCCCACAAATCAACTCTGGTCATCCCCGAACGGACAAATAGCCCTCCAAAAGTCCATAACGACATAACCATAACACACACTATCATCTGGTTAGCTTTGGCCATATTTCACAGTCCACAACCACGAAACAATCTACTTCTGAGAACTTCTAGTCTCTAAATCCATAGAACACACGAATCACCATATCTGATCCTAACTCCACCGCCCAAATGTCTAATACATTTCTCGAATACGATCATTCCACGGGGAGTACTTCTATAACTCTTTTGTGTCACATAACAAAATCTAAGTTGCAGCAGTCGACTAACAAGGAGAGCACCACAATATCAATGATGCATCCGTAAGTCAAAACACAATGCGTTTTCTGAAATGCACACCCTTCTCAGGCAATACCAAGTAGTAATAGCATCCATCAAGACATCTGAAACCATCTGTGCTGTTTAAGAATTCATGACCTTCCCTTCAAAACTGAACCGTGGCCTTGCATGTGTAAAACTCAATCTCGATTGGTCAGAAACCTTCTATTTGATCTCATCCAGGAGGAAATCCCAATACGCAACATGTTCCTCACTCCAGTAGGAAACATCCACCTCGAGTCATGATTAAAATCATCGAGAACTCCTTGGAATCCATTTGCACATAATCAAGCTATCAGAACCGAATCCCTCCAACTCAACTAAGCCATGCAGTTGCCCAAAACCCATGAACATTGCCACGAAATACCTGTGAAGACCCACCACATCATAAGTACCCAAAGAACCGATCATACCATCACCGTGTTTATCTAATTTACTATCAAACTGCCTTGTGTCCTTCGAGTTCCTTCCAAATTACTCTCAAGTTGATACCCCTCCTTGCGAGAACACCATGATCCTTACCCCAAAGCTCGCCATAAGAGATTCTAGCATAAAAACCACACCGCCCTAAGGCCCATAAGCTGTTGCATTCCCTCTTAGCACCCCAAAGTACCACAACCGAGACATCCATTCTGAAGAGACCTTCTGTGAATCTAAAGTCGTTTCCTCCACCACTTAGTCTTCCTGATACTGAAATGCATAATCCACAATGATATAGAAATACCGCGAGCCTCGACACCATCCAACGTAAATCTTATATTCTAGACACAACCATTATGCCACCACTTAATCTTCCTAAGTCTGAACTCATCAATAAGGCATGAGAATCGAATTCGCCCCACAATTAAACAACATGGAAAACCTTCAAACATACTCACAACTCGAGACTACACTCCACATCGGCACATATCAGTCCTTTTTACGCCTCAAGAAAACTCTTCTCTTCACATTCAAGTCATCTGAACACAACCCGCAATCACATCCTACTTATCATTTAGTCATCCAACCACTCACCGACCACAAATTTCACTAATAGGGACACTACCAAATGTATAAGCCCAAACGCACATACACACACAACCAAAATTCCCGTGCTCAAGCTGCAGTCAAAACCCGGCCTCAAGTCCTCCAAACTGACCCATCATCAGCACACAAAAATCACATATCGCACCTCATCCATGGAGTCACAAGTCGTCAATGCACAGCCGATACCGAGCGATCACATGCCCATACAAATGCGTGGAGGAAATTCAAAGAGTTACGCTTTAAGTTGAATCAATGCCACACGATAAGGAAAGAAAGATGAGAAGTTTATCTTAAATGCACTGCAGCCTCTCGAAGATAGGTATGGATGTCATCATATCGATCCGCAAGACTCTACTAGACACTTGCTCATAACTCATAGAACCTATGAACCTAGTGCTCTGATATCAACTTGTCGCGACCCAAAAATTACTAGTCGTAATGGCACCTAAATCGACCCGTTAGGTAAGCCAACTAATAGACAATACAATCCAAATGAAATTATAGGAAAATAGTGAAGAATTATCTCAACATTTACAAATTAACCCAAGAACTGGTAGTACAAATCATGAGCTTCCAAGACTTAGAATTTACAAAGCTGACACAAATAATTACACGATCTGTTTGAAAGCTACATAAACAGATTAACAAAATCTAAACCACCAAGGACAAGTGGCAGCTATATCCGGCCGTAGCAATGTATTAATGATTATACATATTGATGACCGATTTAAACATACCAATGTATTCTCAGAATTCCATCAAATTTGATCAAGTTATAATAAGCTGTCTTAGTTTCTAACATTTAATACTATGTTCTTAGTATCTAGGAGTCAAGTAAGGCATGAGGCAAGAAGGTCACGTGATTCTACAAGACATAATTTATAACATAATTTACCCCCGAGCATGGTTAACCCTAGCACATGCATATATGCTCGTCACCTCATATATGTATCACCCCCACATGTAGCAAACAATGTCAAATAGTTGGAAAAATTTCCTCAATAAAATTAGGAAAGACACTTACCTCAATTCGGCTAACTCAAAACTCAATTTAGCTTTTCTTTTACAAATTCACCTCTGTTCGGCTCAATCTAGCCAAAGACGACTTAAATACATCACACAATGCAAGGGAAAATAATTTCAATTAATAAAGCTGTAATTTTTATACAATTTCTAAAAAGTCAACAAAAATCAACCCTCGGGACCGCCCGGTCAAAACCCGGGTCCAAGGGTAGGTCTTGACTACCCATAGCCTCATGAGTCCAAATATGTATTTTGTTTCCAAATCTGAGTCCTATTCGACTCTCAAATCCTAAATTTTCATTTTTCAATGTTTTGACAAAATCCCCAAATTTGTCCCTAGATTCTCATGAATTTGATATTAAATCTTATGTAAAATCATGAAATGTAGTTGAGAATTGATTAGAGGTACTTACCCAATGATTAGGTATGAAAATTCCTTCACAAAATCGCCTCCCATCGAAGCTAGGGTTCAAAATATAACAAAATAAAGCTAAGTCTCGGAATTCTCAGCATTTAGTAGGCTGCAGATGTCACATTTGCGACAAGGGATTCGCAAATGCGACCTCCGCAAATGCGGACAAAACATTGGAAATGCGACCCCTGACAGACCAGACTTCATTGCAAATGTGATACAGAGTTCGCAAATGCAAAACTCTTCTTGCTCCGCAAAAGCGATAACTTCATCGCAAATGCGATCCAGTCCCCAGCAGCCGAGGTTCGCAAATGCGAACACTACCTGACAAATGCGGTAGTTGCATTTGCGATCAAAACATCGCAAATGCGATGAAACCAGAACAACACTCAAGGTTCTTACCAAAACACTCCGAAGCTAATCTGAAACTCACCCGAGCTACCGAGGCTCCAAACGAAACACCTACACAAGTCTAAAAACATAACACGAACTCGCTCGAGAGATCAAAACATAAAAATAACCTCTAGAATCATGAATCGGATGCCAAACTGCATGAAGATCAAAGTGAACTTCAAAAACCTCTAGAATCGCAACCGAGCGTCCGAACCATATCAAATCAACTCCAAATGGCGCCAAATTTGCAAACGAGTTCTATATGAGGAAAAGAACCTACTTGAGGCTTCAAATAACACATAACAACCTCAAAACGATGAGCCGCACCTCAAGTAAAAATCAATAAATTTTGAAACTTCAACTTCTACAACCGATGCCGAAACCTATCAAAACACGTCCAATTGACCTCAAATTTTGCACACATGTCATATTTGACATTACGGACCTACTCCAACTTCCAGAATCAGAATCTGACCCAGATATCAAAAAGTCCACTCCCGGTCAAACTTCCCAAAAAATCTAACTTTCGCCATTTCAAGACTAATTCGACTACGGACCTCCAAATTATAATTCAGACGCGCTTCTAAGTCCAAAATCACCCAACAGAGCTAACAGAACTAATAAAATTCCATTCCAAGATCCAATGCTAAAAGGTCAAAATTGGTCAACTCTTCCAACTTAGAGTTTAAATCTTGAAGTTCATTCTTCTAAATCGATTCCGGATAACTTGGAAACCAACACCGATGATTTATGCAAATCATAATACATCATGCCGAGATACTCGAGCCCTCAAACTACCGAAAAAAGTGCAAATGCTCAAAATGACTAGTCAGGTCGTTACATCATGTTACTGCACCAACCCTCCAGGAGACTCTCGCCCAGTTATTGAGCATGTTCGGCACTCTAGCTTAGGCAGGGTTGATCTCACTTGCTCCTGCCACATCTCAGGTTGGTAGAGGAGCACAAACTCCTATCGCCCGTACCCTAGAGCAGCGGGTCCAGGTTGACCAGGTCCTAGAGCAGCAGGTCTAGGTCATACCAGTGCAGCCAGTAGCCCTAGTTTAGCCCGAGGTTAGGGCAGCAGTTTCTGAGGAGGAGCAAATCAGGCTCGAGAGGTACAAGAAGTACCACCCTCCTACTTTTAGTGGCTTGGCATTAGAGGATGCCCAGGGTTTTCTTGAGGCGTTCCACTGTATCCTCCGTACTATAGGTATTACGGAGTCTTGTAGGGTTGCTTTCACTACGTTCCACCTTAGGGGAGCGACTTATCATTGGTGGCGAGCATATGAGTTAGGTAGTCCAGACGAGGCAGCTTCACTCACTTGGACTTAGTTCTCAGATATGTTCTTGAGGGAGTATGTTCCCCAGAGTCTCAGATATGCATGGCGCACAGAGTTTGAGCAGTTGCGCTAGGGTTTTATGACCGCATCAGAGTATGCGGTCCGGTTCAGTGATTTGGCTAGGTATGCACCGGCCTTGGTTTCTACTGTTAGAGAGCGAGTTCATCAATTTGTCGAGGGGATCAACACCAGTATCAGATTTAGCATGGCCTGAGAGTTGGAGATGGGCATCGCATACCAGCAGGTAGTGGGGATTGCTAGGAGATTAATGGGTATGCTGATTCGGGAGAGAGAGGAGAGTGAAGCCAAGAGGTCTCGAGAGTCTGGAACATATAGCGGTACCCATGCCCCAGCTGCATCTCGTCATGGTAGGGGCTATGTGAGCCGCCCTGTTCATTCAGCACTTCCAGATTCCAGTGGTATTCCGGCCACTTCTAGGCCTCAGTATCCCTATTATGCACTGCCATTATCTAGTTCACTTCCTGTACGGGGTGCTTTCAGCGGTCAGTCTAGCCGATCAGGCCCGATCCAGCCTCAGCAACCACGTCCTCCAAGAGCTTGTTTTGAGTGTGGTGACACTCGTCATATGGTGAGGGATTGCCCCAGATTCAGGAGGGGTGGACCTCCACAGACTACTCAGGCTCCGCTTATTCCACTGAGTCCTCAAGCTTCTCAGTCCATGGTCGTCGCACCAGTTGCCACTCCACCTGTACAACCGGCTAGATGTGGAGGTCAAGCATGTAGGGGTCGCCCTAGAGGGGGAGGCCAAGCTAGATATTAAGCTCTTCCTGCTAGGACGGAGGCTGTTGCTTCCGACTCAGTCATCACATATATTGTTCCGGTCTGTCATAGAGATGCATCAATCTTATTTGATCCAGGCTCCACTTATTCATATGTGTCATCATATTTTTCTCCATATTTGGGGGTATCCCGTGATTTTTTAGTTCTCCTATCTATGTGTCTACACCTGTGGGAGATTCTATTATTGTTGACCGTGTGTATTAGTCGTGTTTGGTTATTCTTAGTGGTTTTGAGACCAAAGACGATCTATTATTGTTCAGTATGGTAGACTTTGATATTTATTTGGGTATGGACTGGTTGCCGCCCTATCATGCTATCCTTGATTGTCACGCTAAGACGGTGACGTTGGCTATGCCAGGTCTACCGTGGTTAGAGTGGAGAGGTTCTTTAGATTATGTTCCTAGCAGGATTATTTCATTTCTAAAGGCTCAGCGGATGGTTGAGAAGGGGTGTGATGCGTATCTGGCATATGTGATAGATGTCAGTGTTCATACTCCTACCGTTGAGTCAGTTCCGATAGTGAGATATTATCCAGATGTATTCCTGGCGGATCTTCCGGGCATGACGCCCGATAGAGATATCGATTTTGGTATTGAATTGTTACCGGGCACTCACCCCATTTCTATTCCACCCTATCGTATGGCTCCAACAGAGTTGAAAGAGTTAAAGGAACAGTTGTAGGAGTTTCTTGATAAGGGCTTCATTCGGCCCAGTGTGTCGACTTGGGGTGACCCAGTCTTATTTGTAAAGAAGAAAGATGGTTCTATGCGAATGTATATTGATTATCGCCAGTTGAACTAGGTTACAGTGAAGAACATATATCCATTGCCACACATTGATGACCTATTTGATTAGCTTTAGGGTGCCAGAGTGTTCTCTAATATCGACTTGCGTTCAGGCTATCATCAGTTGAAGATTCGGGAGCTAGATATCCCGAAGACTGCCTTTAGGATTTTGTATGGACATTACGAGTTCCTTGTGATGTCTTTTGGGCTGACCAACGAGCTGGGAAGATTGAAGAAGTGTAGAGTTGGCTCAGACCGTCTTCAGCTACAGAGATACGGAGTTTTCTGGGTTTGGCGGGGTATTACTGTTGATTTGTAGAGGGTTTCTCGTCTATTACATCACCTATGAACAGATTGACCCAGAAGGGTGATCCGTTCAGGTGGACCGAGGAGTGTGAGGAGAGCTTTCAAAAGCTCAAGATTGCTTTTACTACAGCCCAGTGTTGGTATTGCCTACAGGTTCTGAGTCTTATACTGTGTATTATGATACGTCACGTATTGGTCTCGGTGCGATATTGATTCTTACGCTTCTAGACAACTGAAAGTGAAGAACTATCCTACCCACGACCTCGAGTTAACAACTATTATTCATGCCTTGATGATCTGGCGGCACTATTTGTATGATGTCCCTTGTAAGGTCTACAGCGATCATCGGAGTTTATAGCATCTGTTCAAACAGAAGGATCTTAACTTGCGATAACGGAGGTGGTTAGAGTTGCTTAAGGACTATGATATCACCATTCTATATCATCCGGGGAAGGCCAATGTAGTGGCCGATGCCTTGAGTCGCAAGGCAGAGAGTTTGGGCAGCTTAGCATATCTATAGGTAGCAGAGAGGCCATTAGCCTTGGATGTTCGGGCCTTGGCAAACTAGTTTGTTAGATTGGATATTTCTGAGCCGAGCTGAGTTTTGGCTTGTATGGTTTCTTGGTCTTCTATTTATGATCGTATCAGAGAGCATCAGTATAACGACCCACATCTGCTTGTCCTCAAGGACACGGTGGTTCAACACGGTAATGCCAAGGAGGTCACTATTGGAGATGATAGTGTATTATGGATGCAGGGCAGGCTATGTGTGCCTAATGTAGATGGCTTGCGTGAGTTGATTCTCCAGGAGGCTCATAGTTTGCGGTACTCCATTTATCCAGGTGCCACGAAGATGTATCACGACCTGAGGCAACATTATTGATGGAGGAGAATAAAGAAGGACATAGTGGAGTATGTAGCTCGGTGCCTAAATTGTCAGCAGGTGAAGTATGAGTATCAGCGGCCAGGTGGATTGCTTCAGAAGCATGAGATCCCAGAGTGGAAATGAGGCGGATCACTATGGATTTTGTTATTGGACTCCCACGGACTCAGAGGAAGTTCAATGCAGTTTGGGTGATTATGGATAGATTGGCCAAGTCAGCTCATTTCATTCCAGTGGTGACTACTTACTCTTCAGAGTAGCTGGCTCAGATTTATATTCGCGAGATTGTCAGGCTTTATGGCATGCCGATATCTATCATATCTGACGGGGGTACGCAGTTTACATTGCGATTCTGGAGAGCCGTACAACATTAGTTAGGTACTCGGGTGGAGTTGAGTACATCGTTTCACCCTTAGACGGATGGACAGTCCGAGAGCACTATTCGGATATTGGAGGATATGCTTCGTGCATATGTGATGGAGTTTGGGGGTTCTTGGGGATCAGTTCTTGCTGCTTGTGGAGTTTGACTACAACAACAGTTATCAGTAGAGCATTTAGATGGCCCCATATGAGGCTTTGTATGGTTGGCGGTGTCGGTCTCCTATGGGTTGGTTTGAGCCGGGTGAGACTAGGATATTGGGTACACACTTGGTTCAGGATGCTTTAGAAAAGGTTAAATTGATTCAAGATCGACTTCGTACAGCCGAATCCAGACAGAAGATTTATACGGATTGGAAGGTTCGCGACGTTGCATTCATGGTTGGGGAGTGGGTCTTGCTCCGGGTTTCACCCATGAAGGGTGTTATGAGATTCAGAAAGAAGGACAAGCTGAGCCCTAGGTATATCGGACCTTTTGAGATTCTTGAGAGGGTTGGAGAGGTGGCCTACAGACTTGCACTACCACCTAGTCTAGCTGCAGTTCATCTAGTGTTCCATGTTTGTATGCTCCGGAACTATCATGGAGATCCGTCTCATATGTTAGACTTCAGCTCAGTCCAGTTGGACAAGGATTTGTCTTACGTTGAGGAGCCGGTGGCCATTTTGGACAGGCAGGTTTGAAAGTTGAGGTCGAAGAGCATTGCTTCAGTTAAGGTCCAGTGGAGGGGTCAGTCATTCGATGAGGCGACTTGAGAGACCGAGCATGATATGCGTAGCCGTTATCCTCATCTTTTCATCACTTCAGATATGTCTCTATACTCGTTCGAGTATGAATATTTATTTTAAGAGGGGGAGGATGTAATGACCCGACCGATCGTTTTGAGAGTATTAGCCTTGATCCCCTAATTATTGCTCCCTCTATTTTATTTTGTGGTTATGTGACTTGCCGAGACGCTTAGTATCGGGTTCGGGAGAGTTTCGGAGTGGAATGGGACACAAAGTCCCTAAATTAGAGGTTTAAGTCGTAGGAGTTGACCGTAGTTTGACTTGTGTAAAAAATGACTCTGGAATGGAGTTTTGGCAGTTTCAATAGCTCCGTATGGTTATTTGAGTCTTAAGAGCATGTATGGATGTTGATTTAGAGGTCGGTAGGTCATTTCGGCGTTAATTGGCGAAAGTTGAAAAGTTGGAAGATTTTTGGAAAGTTTGACTGGGAGTGGACTTTTTGATATCGGGGTCGAATTTTATTTTGGGATTTGGAATAGGTCTATAATATCAATTAGGATTTGTGTGCAAAATTTGGGGTTAATCGGAGTTCTTTTGGTATGAATTGGCGTTGGTTTCAGAATTTGGAAGTTCATAAGTTCTTAGGCTTGAATCGATGCGTGATCCGTTATTCTAGTATTGTTTGATGTGATTTGACACTTCGAGCATGTTTGTATGATATTTTAAGACTTGTTGGTATGTTTGGATGAGGCCCCGAGGGCCTCAGGTGTGATTCAGACCATGTTCGACGCATTTCGGAACTTCGAAGAATTTCTGAAGTTGCTAGTTTTTCTTAGTTCTGGTGTCCTTCTACGCTTTCGCGATGATGCTCCCGCATTCGCGCGCGTAGAGTCTTCAGAGATTTGCTGGAAGTTTACCTTTTGCGTTCGCGAAGATGGCCACGCGTTCGCGAAGGGGCATGGCTTGGTGCTCTACGATTGCGAGCTGGATTACGCGATTGCGAGCTGGATTACGCGTTCTCGAGAAGGGCTTTGCGATCGCGAAGCTTGAGAACCCTTGGTCACTGCGTTCGCAGGTGGACCCTCGCGTTCGCGTAAGAGGAAATCTGGTCAATAGCATCTTTGTGCTTCGCGAACGCGAGGAATTTTTCGCGTTCGCGAAGAAGGAATTAGCTGGGCAGACGACTTAAATTCCAAAACTAGGGTTCATTCTCTTATTTCACATTTGGACTTTGAGAGCTCGGATTAAGGCGAGATTTAGGGATTTTCAGAGGAAGTGTTGGGGTAAGAATTCTTAACTCGTTTTTAATTAAATTTCACTAATCTATCATTGATTACATCATGTAATTAGAGATTTTGGGTGAAAATATTGGGGGGGGGGGGTGTAGAAGTTCTTAGATCAAGTTTTTGGGTTTTGAAAGGCTAAATGAGGTCAGATTTGGATAATTCTTGTATTGTTGAGCTCGATATCGAATGGGTGTTCGGATTTTATAATTTTGGTCGGGTTCCGAGACGTAGGCCCGAGTTAACTTTTTGGAGAGATTTTTCAATTCTTAGTTAAGATCATTATTTGATTATTTAAATTAGTTTCCTACAGTTATATTTATAGTATGAAATTATTTTGGCTAGATTCGAGTTGTTCGGAGTTGAAAAATCGAGGGAAAGGCCTTCTAATTGATTGAATTAGCGTGGTTTGAGGTAAGTGACTTGTCTAACCTTGCATGAGGAAAATTTCCCTTAGGATTTGGTATTTTGGTGATAATTTGTGATATGTGAAGGTCGTGTACGCGAGGTGACGAGTGCGTACACAGGCTAAATGTTGAAATTCCAGTTTTTGCTACGTAATTTCCTTTTCATGCCTTAATTGAGTTATTTTAGCATGTTATAGTCATCATGTTTAGCCTAATTTCATATGTCTACTTGTCTTATCTCCTATTTGTAATTTGTATCACATGTTTAGTTAAATTACTTGATTTTCGTATTCATTACTTAATTGTGGAGCTCTTTACTTGAAATTGCTATCCTTGAAATATCTTGTTGTTGAGTTTGGTGTTGAATTGCAAGGTCGTGGTTCTTTGAGGCAAGGTGTAAGTTGTGAAAAATCGTTTATTTAATTATTGTATTTTGGCTTTCATGTTATTGTTGAGGTGATTCTTTGGTTGTTTGCACGAGGTTTCTGTCGTGTTGTTGTTATTATTGTACGAGGTTTCTGCCATTCGGTTGTTATTGTTTGCACGAGGTTTCTGCCGTGCCATTGTGATTATTGATATGTATGCGGTGGTATAAGGTCTGGGTGTTAAAACGCATGCGGTGAGATAAGGTGTGCTTGATACGCGTGGCTAGTAAGGGAACTATTAGAAGCCATGCGGTGTGATAAGGTGGGCTAAAATGCGGGATGCTATTTTGGAAAAATAATTTTCAAAACCAAATATAAAGGCTCTCGCGATGATATAAGGAAAGACTGTGATTTATTTTTATGATTTGGGACTACGAGGCGGTACCTCGGGAGTGCCCCTGTTGATCTTCTCTACTTGCTGTATTGTTTGGTTGTTGTTTCCTTAACATGTAAAATCCTTATTTTCCTTTCGTGGTTTTATTTGTTTCTTTGATTCCGTGTTGTTATTTTTCGTAAATTCTTTATTGTTTCACTTCCCTGTTACTTCATTATGTCATTATATTTTCTGTCTTGTTTCTTATTTTCACCAGTAGGGTCTTGACCTGACCTCGTTATTACTTTACCGAGGTTAGGCTTGACACTTACTGGGCACCATTGTGGTGTACTCATACTACGCTTTTGCACATGTTTTGTGCAGATCCAGGTACATCCTATCAGCCTCGGTATTAGTGTGTTGTGTTGCTGCTTTGGAGACTTCAAGGTACACCTGCCCGTGTCCGCAGACCTCAGAGTCCCCTTTTACCCTGTTTTTCTTATTTCTTTATGTTTTTGATAGACAGTGATGTATGTGATTGTTCAGCATTGTATCTAAAGTTTATGACTCATATCTCACCGGGTTTTGAGAAATTGTACGTATTGAGCTTATAGTCTATTGATGAAATTGTTGAAGTTTTAAAATTTTAAGTTTTTATTTGATGTTTTCGCATATTGTTAGGCTTACTTAGTATTAGAGATTAGGTACCGTCACGACATCCTACGGAGGGAATTTTGGGGTGACATATAAATCTTTTTCACCTCGGAAGTATGGAATATTATTTGGGAAAGGTGAACTTTTTTGGGATTGATTTTTTTTCATATTTATATTCTCACAACTATAACTACACTCTCATCATAGTATTTTATCTTCTTTACCTTATTCAAAGTACTCCCTTCTGTCAGAAGCGCACACAAGATTTTTGTCATTCGTTTTTGTGGAACAAAATCCTAAGTTTGTAAGGTGAGAATATTTTCAATTTTCTTTACATACACGGAAAATAGAAATTTGTGTTGTTTTTTGTTTTTCTTCAAGTTTTTAAGCACAGAAGTAGCAAAAAGTTATTTTGGTAACTTATCAATTGAATTAGTCAATCAGGTTCTGCTGTCTAACCTTTTACTATTTTTTGTTTAAAATTCGTTATTTTTTATATTTTGACAATGTCTCAAGAGAGATTTAATAGATTAGTTATTTTATCAATTGAAAAGAAATTGTTAAAAGAAATAAATTATAAAAAAATTATTAATAACTTTATATCTCACAGAGCTAGGAAAATGGAAATTAAATAAAAATAATGATACAAGTTTTTTTTCTTCTAATTTAAGGCCTCACATTGGAGTTTGGCTTTAGGCTCCGAAATGGGTTGAGCCGCCTCTAAACAAGGGCGGAGCCAACATGTTATTTACGAGTTCGACGTAACCCAATAACTTTGGTTCAAATCTCGTATTTGTCTTACAAAATTCATTGCACATGTACAAATTATTAATTTAGAACTCAATAACTTAAAAGAATTAGAATCCCGAACTCATAAGCTTCAAATCCTCGCTCTGACTCTATTAAAGAACCTTGATTTGCACTATTTACTACTCCCTTTATTTCAATTTATATGATACGCTTTTCGTATTAGTCCGTAAAAAAAATATATTTTTATATTTAAAAATAATTTAAATTTAAACTTTTTAATTACTCATTTTACCTTTAATGAGAAGTTTTTATAGCCATATAAAAATTATGGTCTCACAAAACTTTAGGTTAGAACCATAAATTTAAAAATCTTTTTTTTAATCCGTTCCAAGTCAAGCCACCCCTCATGTCAATTGAAATGGAAAGAGTATATAGGGGCGTTTCTCTTTCTCACAATTTGAACTTTTGTGGTCAGATTTCCATTATTGTGGTCCTTTTGTTTGGCAGAGAGAGACATATTCATAGAGCGTTTTGGGAGCCTCCATAATTGGTTCAGTAGATATTTTTCTTTCCTTTTACGTTTACGCTAACTTTATAGTATATTGTAGGTTTTTGGTGCAACAACTTATTCTCATAGTACATCTATATCAAATTAATATATGCACTTTCATTTTAAGTTTTCATTGTTAATGTTAAATTAATTAATTTAATGTAGACAGTGGGTATGATTAAAAAAGTTTACTGTTCAGAAACCTCCATCTTAACTATTGCAGGATAGTGAGTTGATGTCCTTCCTTCAAACGTTTTGGCTTTTTAACAGTGTTACTATCTCTTTCTTGGTGTATGCGAACGTTTTACCTATGTAAAATAATTTTTAAACATTTGTCTTCCATAAATCTATATACTCTCTCCATTCATATTTAATTATTCTTTTGACGTTGCACTCCCTTTAAGAAAAAATAAATGAAGTATATATTTTATAAGTAATAATGATAACATCTCAAAAAGTATCAAAAAATAATTTGGAAAATGAGCAGTCTTTTTCTTTTTTTTGATTTACTAAAATTGACAAGTAAAAGTGAACGGACGTAGGAAATAGGAAGTATATGATAGTAATTTAAGAATCTAAAGTGGAGGAACATTTATGATCAAGCACACCCTTTTATTCATTTAATTAATTAAGATACTTCATTATAACATACGTTAAAGGCAATGGACATAATATAATCCACAAATACATAAGAAAAACAGAACATGAACGCTAGGCCTAGGTTGCAGCAGCCTCAGCGTGCATCTCAGCTTTAATGGCAGCAGCCAATTGGTCGTAGGCTTCACCCCATGCTTCTTTCACGTCTTCGCTCCATTTCTCTCCCATTGCTTCTTTCACTGTTCTCAACAATGCTTCTTTTACTACCTACGTTTACACACAAATGCAACCATATATAAATGTTTTTTTTTATCCACAATAAGTAATTGTTTAGCCTTTTTCTTGTGGTCCAAAATATCTATTTTTTTCAGATTTCAAGAATGAATTAATTATCTTTTTTCTAAATTACCCTTGGAGTAAATAATGTTGGACTATGTGTTAGGAGTGTTTATGTGAAGAGATAGTAAAAGTTAATATGGTCAATTTTATTGCTAATTAATGTTAAAAGGTATATTTCTTAATCCGTATGAAAACAGCCAAAGAATTACTTATTGCGGACCGGAGTAGCAAAAGTTAAGGTTTTTTTTTTTTTTTTTTTTAAATTATGGGAAAACAAAAATTACCTCAAAATGAGGGTCAATAACACCCTTTTGGAGATGGACGGATCCCAAGTACTTGAGCGTAGTCTCACCAACCACCACTTCACCCTTCTCCCGCAGCTGAACGGCCGATTCACATGTCTATAATATTCAACCACATTTGTTTTAGTCTTCTTTTTTCTTTTTCGGTTTATTACATAATTGTTTGATTTTGGTGAAAATACTTTAGTTTCATAATTTTCAAATATTCCCTAAGTTTTATTTTTATATGATGATGTTTCATTGGACATGAAATTTAAGAAAGAACAATTAACTTTTAGCACATACCAAAACTATCCTTAGTTAGAGTCTGCCATGATACTTACTCCCCGTTCACTTTTACTTGTCAATTGTTGACTTTGCACACATCTTAAAAAATAATAAATAAAATATATAATTTATCATGATACCCATATTAATTGGTGTATAGTATTAATGAATTTGAAAAATAATTTGGAATGAGTAATTAATACTAAGGGCAAGCATGAAAAATAAATTATTTTTTTTTATATGCGAAAGTGGACAAGTAAAATTGAAAATCTATTTTTAGAATAGTGGACATGTAAAAGTGAATTAAGGATGTTCATACATGATTATAAAATAAAAATAGAAAGATAATGATTCTTTGGAGTTCATATGAAATATGAAATGAAATAGAAAGTAGTGGAGTAATAAATAAACTTTTAGAGAAACTTCCAAGAAAAGAAAAAATATAAAAATAGTAAGACGGAAAATGCAAGCAGAAACTTCCAAGCTAATGCGTATAACCAGACGAAGTTGAGAGCATGTGCATGCCACGGTCCTTATCCTTTGTTGGGAAATATGAGGTGTATGTAGACTAGATTGTGACAATATATATGTTGCGCAGACTCGTTTAAATATTGGCACTTTCTCGTCGGCTCTTACAAAATATATTATTTTTGAAGGATCCGACATGCGCCCAACAATATTTTCAGAAATTCGAGCAAAATAGGACAATATTATTGAATATATTGCATCAAATTAAATTTATAATAAGAACAGATCCACAAAAATGACGAATGGAGATCCTTGATTAAAAGGAAGATAAATGTTACTTAATTAATATTGAAGAAGGAAGTTGAGCATGGGATATATACAACTACTAACCATCTTGAAAACTTTAACAGCGTGGGCTTTAAGTTTAGGATTATTGTGAGGAATTTCGTCCGAATCCTTCAAGAATGAGAACATGTTCTTTGCTGCTGGTGCTATCTCCAGGATCCTGTTAAATCGACCACATTAAAATTACCTTTTTATTGATATAAAAATATTGCTCAGCAACAGTTGGACAAGTTATATAGCATCATATTTGAAGTCCAAATAGGGAAAACACACAGAAAATTGTATGCATCACACTTTTTACGCAGTAGCAAATCTAGACTAGATTGGACTACATATGTGTGTTTGTGTAAAAAAGTCACTGATTCTGAATTTCAGGTTATAAAATTATAAGCAAAAGCATTCGTTTAACTGTGTGTACATGTATATATAAAAGTGGTACTCACAAGGAGAAGAAACGAAGACTGAGTTGAGGAATATTTTGCTTCATGATTTCCCAAGAATCCTTCACCAAAGCTTCTTGTTTCTCTGTGAACCCCATCTCCCTTTCTCTATTTGCCTGTGTTTATTCCTTGATATCTATATATCTCACTTATAGTATGTTGTATCCTCAGAATTTATACTCGTATAGAGGACTGTTTGAGCCTTTTTGAGTGATAAGGAGGAAAGTACCATCGATCTTTAAAAAAAAAAAAAAAAAAAAAAAAGAACCACTACGTCACACTTTTAATTGTAAGATCTATTCTCCGAACACCTGTTTAAGATCAGATAGATAAATGCATAATTTAATGAATTAAAAAACAGGAGGGGAGGACTGAGGAGGAGTTGCATACACCATAGGAAGTTGGATCAATAATAATACTAATATCCAGATTCCCCGTTGAAAATTTTGATGGTAGGACTTTGAGATTCGTTACCGATTTTAAGTAATATATTTGCTGGTCTTGGCTCTTCGGTATTGTTTAAGGACTTATAAGCATGTTTGGTAAGTTTCTAGCTAAAATCAAACTTATTTTGAAAAATATTTTTTATCAAAAGTATTATTGGTGAGAAATAATTTGTATTTACCTAATTAATTTGAAAAACACTTCTGAGCATTAATTAGTATTTGACCAAACTTTTAAAAAGTGTTTCTAATCGAATTTTTCTCAAAAATGCTTTTCAAAAAAGTGATTTTGGGGACAAACTACTTTTTTCTTCAACTCCAAAACTACTTCTGCTTCTACTCAAAAGCATTTGTTCCCTTCTAAAAACTTGGTCAAATACTTCAAAAGTACTTTTTAAATTAAAAAAAAAGTGCTTTTAGCCTAGAAAAAACTTGGTCAAAGCTATTACTCAACTTTTCAACTGTCCATGATTACATTATTGTCAAGTTGTGATACTTAATTTAAAAATAATAATTGTTAGAGAAAATATTTACCAAGTGCATGTTATTCATGTCGTACACATGCATTCAGATTTTTGAGTTAATTCCTCGGATGATCCCTTGTGAAAATAATTTATCAAAATCACTTTTTTGGGACGACAACATCACTCAACAATTGCTTTTTGGCTCAAAAAATAAAAAAAACAATCATTTGGCATGTAATGTCACATTAAAAACTTCTATTTTAATGATAAAAATCATTTAATCCATATCTCTTATAATTTTTATAAAATGTCTCGTGTATAGTTTCAGATATAAAAAGTATTCCATGATTTAATATGAAAATTTATTTATTTTTAAATGGCTTTCATGGTTAATTGATTTTCATACATATGGTTGAGGTGCATCATATGAGTTGGTTCACTCTGGTCGGATAGTGTACCGGGTGTCAGTCACGTAATTTAGGTCGTGACACAAATGATATACAATGATACACATCTCTTCTTTCATGTTCATCTTTTAGTTCAAACAATACCCATTTGAAGCAGTTTGAATCTCAATTTTGGATGATTTGGTGGAGATATGAGGTGGTTTGAATTGAAACTTGAGCAAATTTGAAGTAAGAGATGAACATGAAAGAAGATGAGATGTGTACCATTATATATTATTTGTGTCACGATCTAAATTCACGTAACTGGCACCCAGTACACTATCTAACCAGAGTGAACAAACCCATATGATGCACCTCAACCATATATATGAAAATCAATTAATAGTGAAAGCCATTTAAAAATAAATATATTTTCAAGTTATATGGCCAGGTTCTTTGAAGCCTACAAGCCTTGTGTTGTGACCAAAAGAGTAACATGACAGTTTCCTCATGAAGGATGGTTCAAGTGTAATATTAATGGTGCCTCTAGAGGCAATCCTGGACCTAGCTCCTATGACTTTTGTGTGAGAGATTGTGGTGGAAATTTGGTGTCTGCTAAGGCAGTGGAGACAGGGGAAGCAACAAATATAATGGCAGAGGCAAAAGCAATTGTTGAAGGCTTAGCTTATTGTGTTGAAAAACAGCTACACCCTCTTATTCTTGAGACTGATTCTTTGGTGATAAAGAAGATAATTGAAGGAGAATGGGAGTCTCCTTGGTGCATACGGGCAGAAGGAAGAAGATAAAGGATATGAAGAACACCTTCAATGTGCTCTTTTACCATGTGCTTAGGGAGGGCAATGTTGTGGCAGACTTTTTAGCTAACTTTATTTTTTCTTTTGCAGGTACAATCATATTTCATTCATTTTATGAACTACCTACAGCAGGAAAAACATTGGTAAACATGAACAAAGCACAAATACCGAACCTTAGGGTTAAGGTTGCCAAAAAAAAAGCACCAGATTGATGAAAGGGATTGAGTTCAATGTCTGCTCTTACTACTGCCCATGTTCAGAATTTTATCAGTATAGCGTGTAACTACTTTTCAGTGGTATTAGCATGGCAACATGCTCATTTTGGAGGTAATGATATACTATATGGACCATGTAGGGCAAGCAGGGAAGGCATCATCTCAAGTACAAGTTTATAAGGTGATATGTTTTTATCTACTAGGGTTTGGTACTGCTTCTGCTTCTCACAAGAATATATTGTTGCATGCTGGATCCTCATTGATACACACTTTGTGTATGAGCTCACACAGTGTGTTAGTAGACTAGAGAGTACTATTGACTTAGCTGAGACACAAGTGCAACTATTGCCTGAGATTGTTGAAAATATAATTAGTTGTATAGTGCTATATCATTATCCAGCGGTATTAGTGTAGTTTCATGCTTATTTTGGAGATGAAAAGGCATCATATAGCTCACATGTTTTAAGCAGGCAGTTGTTAATTTATACAATTGAAGGTACATGTATTAGGTATTGTTCAATTAGCTACATATCTGGCTATAGAGTGGGCTGTTGTGCACGTAGATGGAGTTCAAGATTGCAGACTACAAGCAGTATCAACAGTTGCTTCTGGCAGTTCTGGATAGCTACTATGCAGTGGTATGACTGTTTGGAGTCCTTATTTGCCTTGTTCATGGGAGTCTTGTATTTTGGAATGCATAACCTGGCGCCCCGTGATAGCTTTGGAGGTGCTACTATGTGATTATTGCCCTTAGCCTTTAGATTCACTTGCACTACTAGCTTATGGAAGCTTATATCCTACCTTTATGTAATAACTAGCTTGTTAGTTTTGCTTTTATTACCTACTATTCTAGCTAGTGTTAGTTTACAAGTTTTAGAGTTATTTGGGCACCTTGTAAGACTTGGACTCATATTTTTGGGATTTTATATATATATATATATATATATATTAGCTACTAGGCAGCAATGGTATATTTGCTAAAAAAAATAAAAACAATCATGAAATACTTTTTATATCTGAAACGATACTCGAAGCATTTTATAAAAATGATAGAATAAAATAAAGTAATTATCTTTCATGCATGTTATGTACAATTTCATTGTTACCACCTAACATAAATATTCAGCCTCTATAGCGAAGAATAAAATCAACACTTAGAATAATTCCCAACTAAAAGAAAATAAGAACAACATGATAGCTACCATATAATAGAAGTAGTGCCCATATAATTCGGGAAGAGAGTCATCCTAATCCCGTTCATACATCACGTACCAAACCTCATCTTGAAACATGTAAAATAGGCATGACCTTGGAGGCGAGGACTGAGTACATCGTCACAGTACTTAAAAAGTATCATAGACTCTCTAACTCAAGTTCTTGAAACAAGGCTTCACAAAAATAATGCAATCAATATTTGATATAAAGTGACAAATATTATATCAATTATGCCCTTTGTCATTTTAACGTTATGGCTCAAAGCATCTATCCTTTTTAAAAAAACCTTGTTATTTATAATCAATCCAAATCCTTTGATTAAGAATCAATGAATACATCTTGCATATTAAAACTTTAGCGACTTAACACCAATTATTTAAAGAATTAAAGAGTATTTTTTTATTTATTAAGTTTCAAAAAGACATACTTTTCATGAAAATACATTTATAGTACTCAAACATTTATACTTTTCTTAATACATAAGCTTTCAATAAAACTTAACATTTGCCTTAAGTATCATTTTGCCAACAAATATTTAAAAATAATATTTTTTATAAAATCACATGACACTATATATGCAACACAACTTAAAAACATATGGTGATATTCATACCCACTTGTTTCTAAGTACAGAGACATATTTATAAATAATCTCATGTGTATGTTGTTGTTGTTGTTGTATTAACTCGAAACTTACTTCTAGAGAAAATCCATCCAGAAGAGTAAGTCTAATAAATTTACCTAGCCTCCAATTTTCTTCTTTCAAAGTTTTAACGTTCTTAACATATCCAACGTATGCTCCAATTCGTCGAAACGCAATTAGCTATACAATATAATGTGTATTCATCAACATCAATTCACAATTACGTCATCTGTACTATTAAAATACTTTATACTTGGACCCAAAGCCAGTTTAAATCCAAAAGTTTTTTTTACAATTAAAAACTTATTTACCCTTACTGTTTAGGTTTTAATTTAATTATAAGTTGATATACAATTTATCAATTATATACATTTTATTAAAAATTTAATATTCCTCAATTATAGGGCTTTAATTGGTAACCCATCCTAAGCCTTCAGATTTCTACCCACACCCACTGTACGTCTTTCAGTAATACACCGTATCCCAACCCCCCACCCCCACGTAACCAATCACTAAAAATATATAGAATACGTTCTGATCTTAAAAAGTCACGAATGAAGAGAAGATATGGAAATCCTAAAATTAGTTTTTAAAAAAATCTAAGAACATAACTGGCACAACTTTATTACTCTCTCATTGATAAAAATAGTCTGAAGTTTTGCATCATATTGATTAATGAAGAGATTAAACCATTGGCATATGCATTGGGCGTGCCACATGTATTGATTAAACTAAGCATAAAGATTTTTAAGCATTGATTAAACTAAGCATAAATATTTGAATTTAAACTCCATTGACAATCATTAAAAAAAATAATTATTATTTATTTAGATTGGGTGTTATTGCAAATGATTGAGAGTATTATTTAGAGTCTATATCTCAATTTTGAGAGAATTTGGTGAAGATTCGTGATGGTCTTGGTTGGAATTTCATACTGAAACTCGAAAATGAAGACATAAACAAATTGTTTATATTTTGTATGTCGAGAGTAGAAATAATATACAAAATATCTACAACTTACATAATTGTATATAAATTGTATGTAAATTATAGTTTTTGACCGGATTCTGTACAAAAAATGTGTATTAAGTTGTAGATAAATTATAGATTTTGACCGCATTTGTATATATTTTATAAAAAAACTTTAATTACTTTCTGTAATATAAAAACTTTGATAAAATCGAGTAAATAAATTTAAAATCTCCTATATATACGAAAAAGTCCCAATCCAAATTATCGGTTTGACTAAATCTTTTCAATCCTTGGTGTTCAATACGTCATTGAGACTATTAAGATTACTACATAGCTCAATTTATATCCACACGTCACTATTCATCTTTCCTACCAACTATTCAATCTTATTCACAAGACTCACTTCTAGGGTTCATCTAATATCTCAATTAAATCATAATTCTTACTCCAATTTTTTTTTTGTGTGTACTTATTTATAAAGAGTATAGGAAAATTAAGCAGTAAAATTTCCTCTTGAAGACAAATCTTGAAAATTTTCATTGAAGTTCTTGAGTTTCTTGAAAATATAAGAATTTTCCAAAAAATCCAAAATATAAGGATTTTTCCAAATGTTACTAGCCCTAACACTAGTAAAATTCTAGTGTTAGGGCTAGTATTAAAGAGTTGTAATTGCACCAAAATATCATTAGAAACTCACCTTAATCGGTATATCTCTATATTTATCTCAAGCCATAACTCAAAATTTTATAAAATTAAGTTAATGGTCGCGCAACAAAGTATACAGTCCAGGTTGTTTCAGCGAATTGTACAACAGTCTTCGTAGGTTGTACTGCGTTATTCAAGTTTTTCTTCTAGACACCCTTCAGTAAAATATTCATAACTCTTTATAGGGATATGTAAATAATAAATGGTTTGAATCGTTAGAAATTACACACAAAGACCGTTACTTTAATAGGGGGTACATCACACAACTCCTTATAGACTGGGAGTTATGTTTATTTAAAGTAAAGCCATATGTACACTCGTTTGAAACTTTAGTCCCTCGTATGGTTTGCAACTTGATTTGTCCCAAGAGCTTTTATGTAACGACCCGACTTATCGTTTTGAGAATTAACATTACGTTCAACGACTTAAGGTCCCGAGCAATTTTGTAATATGTATTATGACCCGCGTGTGTGGTCGGGTTTGGTTTTCGGAAGATTCGAAATTAAATTGAAAGAACAATTCTTATTTTTGAAGCTTAAATGAAAAGAGTTGACCGGAGTTTAACTTTTGTGCAAATGACTTCGGAATAAAATTTTGATGATGTCAATAGTTTCGTATAGTGATTTCGGACTTACGGACTTAGGCGTATGTCCGTATTTGTATTTGGAAGTCCGTAGGACAATTCAACGCATTTTGGTAAAAGTTGAAAAATGAAAGATTTTTAGAAAGTTTGACCTGGAGTTGACTTTATTGATATCGAGGTCGGAATTTAATTCTGGAAATTGGAACAGCTTTATTATGTCATTTATGACTTGCATCCAACATTTGAAGTCATTTCGGGTTGATTTGATACTTTTCCGCACAAGATACAAAATTTAAAAAATTTCATAAACTTATAAGTTCGATTCGAGGTGCGATTCGTTGTTTTGGTGTTGTTTGATATGATTTGAGGCATTGACTAAGTCTGTATTATATTATGGGACTTGTTGGTATATTCGGACGGGTTCTCGAGTGGCTTGGGCGAGTTTCGGAGTGGTTTCGGACCATTTCTAGGCCATTTTTAACTGCTGGTTTTTGGCTACAGCAGTGTGCATCGCAGAAATTTCTGCTGCATAGGGCTGACTTTAAAAGCTTATATCTCGTAATCTGAAAAGAATTTGGAGATCATCCAAAAATAAAAGTTGTAGACCTTTGAGTCTAGTTTCCAGAAATATAAACCATTCATCATTTAAACATTTGTACAGAAAGTTATGATCGATTAACTGAAGCCTGGTACTACAGTTATTTTCCATAGCAGTGTGCATCGCAAAAAGTTTTGCTGCACAGAGCTGACTTTGGGAGCTTATATCTCGCCATATATAAGGAATTTGAAGATGAGAAAAAGATGAAAGTCGTAGCCCTTGGTATCTAGTTTTCAGAAAGTTAAACATTCATCATTCGGACATCGTATGAGATAGTTATACCCATTTCCGTATCGGAAAAGACTTCTATTTTTTTAGGGCTGAGGCAAATCGCAGGTGTCAAATGTGATTTATGACTCTCAAATGTCGATTGAGACTTGCCTGGACAGATTCTTAAAACGGGGGTTTCATTCATTTTAACATATTTGGAGCTATGAAGCTCGGATTGAAGCGAATTTTGAGGCTATTTTTACCATATGGATTGAGGTAAGTGTTCTATATATAAAAGTGATTATACTTTATGATTCCATGGTTATTTTCATCAATTATTTGTGAATCAAATGGAAGAAATTGGAGAAATTTGTAAAACTCTTCAAGAACGAAAATTTAAGATTTGGAGGTCGAGTTTTTATCGGAATTTGATAAAATTGGTACGATTGAACTCATATCGGAATGAGTATTCGGATTTCGTAAAAATTTTGTCGGGATCCGAGAGGCGGGCCCCGTATTGACTTTTTAATGGGAATTTTTAAGTCGACATTTTATTATCCGGAATTATTTCTGATGAATTTTAATAAAGTCATACAATTAATTTGGATAGATTTGAGCTATTCGAAGGTCAATTCAAACAAGAAGGCTATTTTGGAATATCGGCCTAACTTCAAAAAGGTAAGTATCTTGCCTAACCTTGTATGGGGGAATTTTTCCTTAGGCATTGAAGTCTTATGTGGAAATTGTGTGATTGAAAACCATGTGCGCGAGGTGACGAGTACGTACTTGGTTTATATGTGCAATTTATACCGGTTAAAATTTGTAGACACCCTTATGTATTAAATTGAAAAATTATTGGAACTTAGTAAATCCGTGATTTGTCATGCCTCATTCCTTGTTTGTCGAGTTTATATTTTATATGATAATTTGGGGGCATTGCCACTTGGATTTTTATGTGAATTCTGTGGGGTTGTTGATTTGATATTTCTAGAATTAATTACATTATGGATTTTTCATCTGTAAATAATTAATTAAATAAGTTTTAAAAGAGGCATTTGTATATTTATCTGAAATTTGGATTTAAGAGGGCGTTGTCCGTGTTGAGCTATTTTTCCATTCTGGTTATTGTTTATGAGGTTTTATATACGTTGTGTGAGCCTTAGGGATATTTTCTGTGAAATTTAATTGATTACGTTGCACTCTTGGAAAGGTTGTGGCCTACGGGCAATTTGTAATTACGAGTTAATTATATGGTGTTGTTGTGATAATATTTTGTGTAAATTGTTATGTGATTTGGGTTACTGTTGTACGGCGTATAGGGGTGGCATTCCATTGTTAATATTATGCAGGTATAAGGGTGACATTTCATTATTGTTATGTGTGTAGGGATATTTTCTGGGCGGAATGATAAGGGAGGCTATTAAACGGAACGATAAGGGAGGCTATTATATGAGCGATAAGGGTGGCTATAGGAGCGATAAGGGTGGCTATTGATATTTTCAGGATGGAGGGATAAGTGTGGCTATTATTATGGAGTGATACGGGTGGCTATAGGAGAGATAAGGGTGGCTATTGTTAGGAATGATACGTGATGATGTGGAATTATTGTGTTGGTGAGTTTTTATATGATGTTGTGATATTTTCGGTGTTTATTTTTATCTCTTGTGCAATTTGTCTTGTTGTTTCGGTAAACTTGATAATAGTCTGGTTCATGTTGAAATTGTGAGCCTGTAGCTATAGTCAGGCGGTTTATATTATTGGCACATGAGTTGTCCGTGCGGTTATGAAAGAAATATGGGCAAGAGGTGCTAGGAAAAATATGATGATTTTATTATTGGCGCGTGAGTTGTCTGTGCGGTTATGAAAGAAATATGGGCATAAGGTGCCGAGGAAAGTATGATAATTTTATTATTGGCACATGAGTTGTCTGTGCGGTTGTGACAGAAATATGGGCACGAAGTGTCGTGGAATTATGAAAGTGGGCTGAGACCCGTAATATTTATAATTATGAAATGAGGTGTCATATGGTGACTTTTACTTGAAAGGAATTATATTCGAAAGATTTTACTTGAAAGGAATTATATTCGAAAGATTTTGTATATTCGTAAGACATTTATTTGAAAGAAGTATATTCGAGTTATATTTAATTGAAAGGATTATATTCTAGAATAATTTATTTGAAAAACTTATGGTTAAAGGATGTATATTTAGAAGGACTTGATTAATTGGTTGTACTTGTGTTTATTATTTGTTTGAGCAATATTTATGGTGTTCTTGCTGCCTTGTTATTTATATCACTAGTTGATTATTATTGCTATCACTGCTATTTGTATTTCTATTGTTTTTGTATGTTATATTGCACAGGTTATTTGACTAGTGAGTGTCTTGACTGTACCTCATCACTACTCCACCGAGGTTAGTCTTGATACTTACTGGCTATCGACTGTGGTGTACTCATACTACACTTCTGCACATTTTTGTGCAGAGCCAGGTATTGGAGATATTAGATTCGGATAGAGGTTAGAGTGTGATCGCAAGGATTTAAGGTAGAGTTGTTTGGTCGTCGCAATCCCTTGGAGTAATGTATATTACTGTCAACTCTTCTGCACATTTATTATACTGTCAACTATTATTCGAACAGTAATGTATATTCGATCCTTGAGATCATTGCATGTATTGAGTTAGAGTTCGTGACTCAGTATTACCAATCTTGGAAGGTTGTTATAATTGTCTCTGTTTTTGGTTTTGACACCTGTATTAAATTATATGTTTAAAAAATGGCTCCAAATATAATTATAATCGGCTTACCTAGTCTTAGAGATTAAGTGCCATCACGACGCCTGAGGTGGAATTTTTGGGTCATGACAAGTTGGTATGAGAGCTCTGGATTCATAGGTTTTACGAGTCACGAACGAGTTTAGTAGAGTCTTGCGGATCGATACGGAGACGTCTGTACTTATATTCGAGAGGTTACAGAGCTGTTAGGAAATTTTCACTTATTTCATTCCTATCGTGCGAAATTTGTTGATTTTGGAGTTTGAGTCTTTATATCTCTATTCTCTCACAGATAGTGAGGACACGCGTTATGGGGTCAGCTGAGTAGACAGCTGCACATTCTGCTAGGGCCGCAAGAGGCCGGGGCCGAGGTAGAGGTCGAGGAAGGGCACGTGCCGCAGCTAGAGCACCTGTCAAAGAAGCAATCAAGAAGCCGCTAGTAGCTCCGGTTGGGGGACAAGCACCAGAGACACCTGTTGTTACCCCCGGACTTCATGAGACTTTAGCGCAGTTCCTGAGCATGTTTGGTACATTGACTCAGGCGGGATTGATCTCCGTTTTACCAAATATTTCACAAATTGGGGTCAGAGTTCAGACTCCTACTGCCCGTACTCCAGAGCAACATGTTCATATTAGTCAGGCTCCGGGTATAATACCGGTACAGCCTGTTATTCCGGTTCAGCCTGAGGTCAGGCTAGAGGCATCAGAAAAAGAACAAAAAAGACTTGAAAGATTTAAGAGGTATAGTCCACCTACCTTTAGTGGCGCAACTACCGAGGATGCCCAGTGATTTCTAGAAAAGTGTCACCGTATTCTCCGCACCATGGGTATTATGGAAGTGAGCGAAGTTGCCTTTACTATATTTCAGCTGTCAGGAGCAGCATATCAATGGTGGCAAGTTTTTGAAGAAGGTAGACCAGCCGATGCAACACCACCAACTAGAGCTTAATTTTCGAAAATATTTTTGAAAGAGTTTGTTCCCCAGACTCTACAGGTGGGTAGAGGGCGGCGCCCAAGACGGGGAGGCCCGACCCGTTGATAAATTTGTTATGAATTGGCTGAGACCATTACACCAGATGGTGTCGTTACAGGTATGATTTAATTTATAATAGAGTAGCACTATTCTTATTTTGATTCGATTCTGATTATCGAGGTAAAAGCTCCTTTCATGCTCCTTATATGGTGAGTTTGTAAATTTATACTCCACTCCTGTGTTTATCTTTGTTGGGAGATTTAATGGTGTTAGCCCGTGTCTATCATTTTATTTTGTACACTATTGACGGCTATTAGTCCAAAAGTGACTTTCTATTACTCACTACAGTAGGTTTTGATATAAATTCGGGATAGTATGGTTAAAAATTGTGAATTTAATGTCGTGCCGGTATGAGAATTCATTATGTGTTGTGAAATTATTTCACGAAATTTATTAAAAAGAAGAAAGAAAAAAAATAGGAAATTTCAGTTGGCACAATATGCAAAGTACTTGTGATTTAGAATTGAGGATAGGATCCTCGCAGTTTAATGTGATTTGACATGTTTAACGCGGGCTACGTGTCACGGTGGAAGTTATATCAGGATGAGATCCTCGTGGTTAAATTCGTGTGTTTTAAATTCTCCCTTTGTGAAATTTAATTGATACTATAGTACTAATAAAGAGTCATGCCTATTAGACTTATTTGATAATTCTTTTATGTGTTTCTGTGCCATATTCATGTTGTAATTATTGAGTTTTAGCCTACGAGGTGAGTGCACAAGTGGCGTTAAATGTAACTCGTTAATCCGGGTAAATGATTATGAGGTCTTCATGTCTCGCATGTTGCTGTTAGTGTAGTGAAAATTTGAAATGAGGTTTTGGATAATGTGAGGTTAATTGACGATGCTGGAATTAATTATGAACAACTATTATGACCAGAGATGTGGTTATGGGCATACGTATGATGTGTGCGTAGGCACGAGTTGCTACAGCCGGTGAGAAATTGGTTTTAAAGTTTATAAATGTTGATAAAAGAGATAATCGCAACTGAGATGGTGTTGTCGGGCCATGTTAAAATTTAGGTGACATGGACTTACCGCGAGTAGGTGTGTAATAGTACACTCAATAATTTAATGTCCTCAGAATAATTCTTGGCATATTCGAGGACGAACGTATGTTTTAAGAGGGGGAGAATGTAACAACCCGACTTGTCGTTTTGAGAATTAACGTTCTATTCAGCGACTTAAGGTCCCAAGCAACTTCATAATATGTATTATGACCCACGTGTGTGATCGAGTTTGGTTTTCGGAAGATTAGGAATTAAATTTAAAGAACAATTCTTATTTTTAAAGCTTAAATGAAAAGAGTTGACCGGAGTTTGACCTTTGAGCAAATGACTCAGGAATAGAATTTTGATGATGTCAATAGCTTCGTATGGTGATTTTGGACTTAGGCATATGTCCGGATTTGAATTTGGAAGTCCGTAGAACAATTCGACGCATTTTGGCGAAAGTTAGAAAATGAAAGATTTTTAGAAAGTTTGACCAGGAGTTGACTTTATTGATATCGGGGTCAGAATTTTATTATGGAAATTGGTACAGCTCCATTATGTCATTTATGATTTGCATGCAAAATTTGAAGTCATTCCGGATTGATTTGATACCTTTCCACACAAGATATAGAATTTGGAAAATTTCATAAACTCATAAGTTCGATTCGAGGTGCGATTCGTTGTTTAGGTGTTGTTTGATGTGATTTGAGGCCTCGACTAAGTCCGTATTATATTATGTGACTTGTTGTTATATTCGAACAGGGTCCCGAGTGGCTCGGGTGAGTTTCAGACCATTTTCTAGGCCATTTTTAACTACTGGTTTTTGGCTATAGCAGTGTGCATCACAGAAATTTCTGCTGCACAAAGCTGACTTTGGAAGCTTATATCTCGTAATCTGAAAAGAATTTAGAGATGATCCAAAAATAAAAGTTGTAGACCTTTGAGTCTAGTTTCCAGAAATGTAAACCATTCATCATTTAAATATTTGTACAGAAAGTTATGATCGATTAACTGAAGCCTGGTACTATAGTTGTTTTCCATGGCAGTGTGCATCGCAGAAATTTCTGCTGCACAGAGCTGACTTTGGGAGCTTATATCTCGCCATATATAAGAAATTTGAAGATGAGACAAAGATGAAAGTTGTAGCCCTTGGTGTCTAGTTTCCTGAAAGTTAAACCATTCATCATTCGGATATCGAATGGGAGAGTTATGCCCATTTTCATATCGGGAAAGACTGCTATTTTTCTGGGGCTGTGGCAAATCGCATGTGTCAAATGCGATTTATAAGTCTCAAATATCAAATGAGACCTGCCTAGACAAATTCTTAAAATGGGGGTTTCGTCTATTTTAACATATTTGGAGCTGTGGAGCGCGGATTGAAGCGATCTTTTAGGTGATTTTCATCATATGGATTGGGGTAAGTGTTCTATATCCAAAAGTGATTATACTTCATGATTCCATGGTTATTTTCATCAATTATTAGTGAATCAAATGGAAGAAATTGGAAAAATTTGTAAAACCCTTCAAGAATGAAAATTTAAGATTTGGAGGTCGAGTTGTTATCGGAATTTGATAAAATTGGTATGGTTGAACTCGTATCAGAATGAGTGTTCGGATTTCGTAAAACTTCTGTCGGGTTCCGAGAGGCGGGCCACGCGTTGACTTTTGGTTGACCTTTTAATGTGAATTTTTAAGTCGATATTTTATTATCCGAAATTATTTTTAATAAATTTTAATGAAGTTATACAATTAATGTGGATAGATTTGAGCTGTCCGGAGGTCAATTCTTGCAAGAAGGCTATTTTGGAATATCGACCTAACTTCAAAAAGGTAAGTATCTTGCCTAACCGTGTTTGGGGGAATTTTCCCTTAGGCATTGAGTCTTATGTGGAAATTGTGTGATTGTAAACCATGTACACGAGGTGGCGAGTACGTACTTGGTTTATATTTGGAATTTATACCGGTTAAAATTTGTAGACACGCTTATGTATTAAATTGAAAATTAGTAAATCCATGATTTGTCATGCCTCATTCCTTGTTTGTCGAATTTGTATTTTATATGATAATTTGGAGTGATTACCACTTGAATTTTTATGTAAATTTCGTGGGTTTGTTAATTTGCTATTTCTTGGAATTAATTACATTATGGATTTTTCATCTGCAAATAATTAATTAAATAAGTTTAAAAAGAGGCATTTATATATTTATCTGAAATTTGGATTTAAGAAGGCGTTGTCCTGTGCTGAGCTATTTTTCCATCCTGGTTATTATTTATGAGGTTTTATACACATAGTGTGAGCCTTGAGGCTATTTGCTATGAAATTTAATTGATTACGTTGTACTCTTGGAAAGGTTGTGGCCTACGGGCAATTTGTAATTACGAGTTGATTATGTGGTATTGTTGTGATAATCCTTTGTGTAAATTATTTTGTGAATTGGGTTACTGTTGTACGACGTATAAGGGTGCCATTCCATTGTTAATAGTATGCAGGTATAAGGGTGGCATTTCATTGTTATGTGCGTTGGGATATTGTTTGGACGGAATGATAAAGGAGGCTATTATTGAGTTGTCCGTGTGGTTGTGACAGAAATATGGGCACGAGGTGTCGTGGAATTATGAAAGTGGGCTGAGATCCGTAATTTTTATAATTATGAAATGAGGTGTCATATGGTAACTTTTACTTGAAAGGAATTATATTCGTATCCGAGAGACTGCATCCGTCCCTGACCACATACTACAATTAACTAACTCTGAGAATTATTATTAATAGGACTTATTATATGATACACAATATAATGACAAAGAAAAAACGAAATAAAATAAGATTTAAAAAACAAAAGAGCTAACAAAATGATTATATTGTAATAATATACAATATTTCAGCTCAAACTTGAATAAAAACACATTTACCCAATAATATGCCGATACGGTATCAAAGTATACTATATAAGTATACAGTTATACTACAATAGTATACTATAATTGTAACGACCCGATCGGTCGTTTTGAGCTCTAGCGCGTCATTCAATGGTTTGAGACCTTGAGTAGCTTCACTTGAGGTATTATGACTTGTACGTGTGGTCGAAATTGAATTTCGGGAAGTTCAGAGTTAATTTAGAAATAACATTTTAATTTCGAAAGTTTTAAGTTGGAAGAATTTACTAAGGTTTGATTTTTGAGTAAACGACCTAGGAATCAGGATTTGAAGGTTCTAGTAGGTTCGTATGATGATTTCAGACTTGGGCGTATGTTCGGATTGAGTATCGGGTGCCCGGAGCATTTCGGCGCTTATTGTGGAAAGTTGGCATTCGATGTCCGTTCGGGATTCCGAGCCTTAGAATAGGTTCGCTTTGTGATTTATGACTTGTACGCAAAGTGTGGTATCATTCCGGAATATTTTGGTATAATTCGGATGTTTCATCGAAGTTTAAAAGTTTGAAAGTTTAAAGAAAGGTTTCGATCATCGATTCACATGTTTGATGTTGTCTGGTGTGATTTGAGACCCCGAGTAGGTTCGTGTTATGTTATGAAACTTGTTGGTAAATTCGTACGGGGTCCCGGGGTCCTCGGGTGTATTTCGGACGAGTAGCGAATCACTTTGGAGCTTTGTTGCGTTGCTGAAGAGCCTGGGTACTGGTGCAATCGCACCTGCAAAAAAAGTGTCGCAGATGCGACGCCGCAAAAGCGGCCAGGCAAGCGCATTAGCGATTTTAGTTGGGCAGCGCTAGGACCGTAAATGCGGTCGTGTCTCCGCTGAAGCGGGACCGCACCTGCGGAGTCGGGAAGCGCAGAAGCGGCTGGCTTCGCAGATGCGCAAATGGGACTCGCACCTGTAATGGCGCAGAAGCAGAATTATTTCTGCAGGTGTGAGAGTGCGACAATAGCATCGCAAAAGTGACGTCGCAGGTGCGTCAATCCATCCGCAGAAGCGAAACTGGGCAGATTATAGAGAGATCGAACTTAGTCATTTTTCTCATTTTGTTTTGGACTTTTGGAGCTCGATTTTGGGCGATTTTGGAGGAGTTATTCACGACTTCGACTTGGGTAAGTGTTCTATATCCGAAAGTGATTATATCTCATAAATTCATGGTTATATTCATCATTTATTTCAAATTTAATGGAAGAAATTGAGAAAATTTTGTGAAATCTTCCGAAAGTGTAAATTGGAGATTTGGAGGATGATTCGTTGTTGGAATTTAATAATTTTGGTATGGTTGAACTCGTATCGGAATGAGTATTTGGATTTTGTGAATTTTCATCGAGTTCCCAAATATGGGGCCGGGTCGCCTTTTTTGGGCGATTTTTTAATTCTTTGCTAAAGTCGTAGATTCATTATTTAAATTAGTTTTTTATAGTTATATTTATTGTATGTAATTGTTTTGGCTAGATTCGAGCTGATTGGAGTTGGAAAGTCAAGGAAAAAGTCTTCTTATTGATTGATTGAGCGAGGTTTGAGGTAAATGACTTGTCTAACATTGTGTGGGAGAATATTTCCTTAAGATTTGGTATTGTTATGGTATTTGCAATACGTGAAGGTCGTGTACGCGAGGTGATGAGTGCGTACTCGGGCTAAATGTAAAAAAAATCGATTTTTGCTAAATAGTTTCTTTTATTCCCTCAATTGAGTTACTCTAGAACGTGTAGTCATCATGTTTAGCATAATGTCACATGTTTACGTATCTTATCTCTTACTTGCAATTTGTGAAACATGCTTAGTTGAAGTACCTGCTTCCTTGATTTTCTATCCGGTCTTTAACTGTAGGATTTCTTGCTGTAATTTCATTGTCCCATTAGTTACGTGTTGTGCATTTACTTTTGGGACTAGGAGGCGGTATCTCGGGAGCGCCCTTGTCGTGTATTTACTTTTAGAACTATGAGGCGGTACCTCGAGAGCACCCCTGTTGTTTACCTTTATTTATTGTGTTGTCGTTGTTGTTGTTGTTGTTGTTTCTTAACTTATAAGAATCTTGTTTTCCCTCACGTGTTGTAGTTGTCTTCTTGAATCCCGTGTTGTTATTTTTTTGTAAATTCTCATTGTTCACTTCTCAGTCATTTCATTATATTATTATATCTTCTGCCTTGCTTCCTATTATTTCTCTTAGGGCCCTGACCTGACCTCGTCACTACTCTACTGAGGTTAGGCTTGACACTTACTGGGTATCGTTGTGGTGTACTCATACTACACTTCTGAACATCTTTTGTGCAGATTCAAGTGCTGATTACCGGACCGGGTACCAGTGAGCTAGCCTGTACGTGGAGATTTCAAGGTACATCTGCCAGCGTCTGCAGACCTCGGAGTCCCCCTCTATCTTTATTATGTTGTTTTCCTCATTAGACTCTAATATATAGAGATATTTAGTATTTTTTTCTCTTTGGAGATTGTGACTTATTTCTACAGGGTTTTGGGAGTGTTAACTATTTTGAATCGCAGTTCTTATTTATTTCAGATGTTGAGGTTGAGTTTCAGCTTTATATTCAGTTATTCCGCATATTTATTAGGCTTACCTAGTCTTAGATACTAGGTGTCATCACGACATCCCACTAAGAGAAATTGGGGTCGTGACAATAATATTATACATATATACTGAAACGACATACTATAATAATATGCAATTTTTCAGCAGAAATTTAAATATAAACAAAACAACTCAACAGTATACCGCTAATATATCACAATATACTATAAGAGTATACTATAATAGAGTATATAGTTATACTACAACAATATACTATAATAGTATACATATATACCGAAACGTTATATGGGTAGGGTTGCGTAATTATTTTGTATGGATAAAATTCAGGTAATTATTTTGGTTTCTATGGGTAACCCTGTATATATCCCTTTTATTAAAGAAATTTTTATATTCCTATGCACTATTTCAAACTTTATTACCCTCCCTACTCAAGTTTTAATCTAATTACATAATATATACAAAATTATCAATTATGTACATTTTTAGACATTTAATGATAATAATTAAATCCTAAAATCACTATAACGTCTATATCCCACTCCTCCCACGTTTCTCTCTCCACACCCCTCCCCCACGTATCTTCAATATCTCCCTCCATTAACGCCTGTTTTCACTCTTCTTCAAAAATTCCTCTATATTTTTTTATTCTTCTTCAAAAATCCCTATCCATTTTTATACATTCAAGCTCTAAATACTCTACTACACACCTCTATTAACGTTTGTTGCTTGCTTAACTTTCAACGAAGAAGAAAACACTTTCGAAGATCAGCCCTAATTCCAGTAAGAGTGCAGCAATTCCACCATTGACAGCCATTAATAAGTTTTGAAGCTTTGAATTCGAATTTGGATTTTCAAACACCATTATTTGTTTGGATTGGGCGTTGTTGCAAACAATTGGGATTATTGTTTGGAGTTTATATCTCAATTTTGATGGTGTTTTGGTGAAGATTAGACTTGATTTTGGCTGAATTTCAAATTGAAACTCGAAGAAGAAGAAGAAGAAGAAGAAGAAGAAGAAGAAGAAGAAGAAGAAGAAGAAGAAGACATGACATGCATTATACTTACGAATTTGTAGTAAAGTTGTAGTAAAATTGTAGAAAAATTGTATTCTGTTATTTTTATATTTTTTTTTATTTAAATATTGTATGAAAATCGAACAATATTGTATAAAAATTATATTTAAGTTGTATGATATTGTAGTTGTATATAACTGGGTATAAATAATATATAAAAATTATAGATAAGTTGTATAATATATAATTAGTTGTATGAAATTTATTTTTACTATGTATAAATCATATACAAAATATACAAAAGACATATTGTATAAAATTTATATAAAAATTATATTTAAGTGGAATGATATTGTAGTTGTATATAATTGGGTAGAAATAATGTATGAAAGTGTAGGTAAGTTGTAGATAAGTTGTAGATAACTCGAGTTTCATATCTCACTCCTCACACCATCTTCTCCTGGTTCTCTCTCTCTCTCTTCAAATTTGTATTGAGTATATCTGGAAAACAGGTAATCCGATTGGAAAAGAAGTTTGAAGCCGAAGCTTTTGTCATTTTCATATCAGTTTAGTGCACTAAGTTATATGAATTCAAAGGCGAAACGAATTGAATTTTGTGCTTAAGTTCAGCTGCTCCGCTTATACTGATACTTGTAATGCGGCAACTGTCAAATTCTTATTAATTGAAATTTTGCAGTTCAATACTCTCTGATCAAAATATTTGAGCGAGAAGCAATTTATCTTTGAATATTAGTTAAAATTTGATAGCCGAAATTTCTCCTGTAATCGAATCTATTGCTTCGGTGAGAAAGCAATGCGATACTGTATTACTCCAATAGATTTCTCTTAGCTCCGGTGCATATTTTATTGTATCTAGAAGATAAGTAATCCGATCGGTAAAAGCAGTTGAATAGATGCTTTGTACTTTTTCAATCAATTTGATGCTATATGATATATGAATTTGAAGTTTTGAACACGAACCAAATTGAATTTTGAGCTAAAATTCAGCTGCAGAAAAATAAGGAAAGAGAAGAGGAGAAAAAAAAGGAAAAGGGTGTAACTAAATCCCTTGATTGAAGGCACAAATAATTGATTGGGTGCCTTTTAAGGTGGATTGTATATATTTTGTAACTAAAATGTGTTTAGATCGGATAAATATCAAAACATGAACATTTTTCGTAATAAGGTTTCAAATAATATATAGGAATGAAAAAATCCTTTTATTAAATTGTTTCAACGAGACCCAAAAGAACAAAAGTATTTTCTAGCTGAAGCCCTCCAATTTATCATATCCCTTCCAGAAGTGTATTTCTAAATTGGAATAAGTAAGAAAATAAATCTATTAGTTGGAGAAAAATATATTTAATATTTTTTACTAGAGATAGAACTTGGGACAAATTTAAGTATATCCTTATTTCTGTTAAAATATATAAATGGTAGAAAGAGAGTTGAAATAAATGGGCCTCAGTGGATGAAGGCCAACTAAGAAAACAAAAGAAAGGATAGTCAAATCTGCATAATGGTTCATCTTTTGCAGCCCAACTACATTGCCAGTGTCTAAAAAGCCCTTCAAATGGTCATTTAATTCGTAACTTAAGTACAGCACAAAATGAGAGGGTGCAATAACTTGGTGCACAACTAATTCATGTATTCAAATCTATTAATTCTAAAGATAAAATTTCTAGTAGTACAGAGTGGGAAGGTTCTCAAACAATAGGTGTGGGTTCAATTATCATTGTCTCCATACTTTCTTCTCATTCCTACTCTCCCAACGGTCTTCTTTAATCACTATTAAGGTCATAAGGTGGCTTCATATGTAAATTTTCTTCACCAGTCCGTAAGGTTCTAAAGAGTCCTTTTTATCTTTTATATATATATAGAGAGAAGGGAAAGAAAAAATGAGAGGGGAGATTGCCTTGAGAATCAAATTCTCTCACAAACAAGCTGAAAGTTTAAATAACCAACTAACAAGTCTACTATAATTATTTGGAAATATAAAGTTTACTCGTATTTCAAAGTTTGTTATCGATAAATAGCCAATTGTAGCGGTAAAACATTAGCCATTTATTATAGACCTTTTAAACATGACGTGCTAGTACCGTGATGATGAACTTGAAAAAATTAGTTGGGTTAGCCTCTTTTTGGGCAGGCTATTGGAGTTTAGCCAACTTTTCAAATGTATTAGCAAAATAGTTACTGGTCAGGAACGATTCCTGGAGTTTGAAATTCTCCTATATGTGAAACTCCGCCACCTGTTCGGTATAAGATTCTGAAATTTAGAACTTTTAAAAGTGAAATTCCAGTACAATTTGTTGGAGTTCAATTAACTTTAAAGCTCGTTGGCTTATTTGAATTTTTTTCTTTCTCTGTTCGTCAGTCACAGTTTTTTATTTTATGCTATTTCTTTTTTGCTTATATTGTCGTTTGCTCATGTCGTATGCTTCAGAGCCTATGTTCATGATGCATCTATTAAAAAATTCCAGAATTTTTGTTGCAATCTTTTATGTTTAAGTGTGATAACCATATTCTATTATTATGTAAAAGAAAAGATTGTGTTTGTAAAGAAAGGGAGGTACATAGGAAAAGGTTTTAGTGATAGCGGTAAAAAAAGAACCAGAGAAGGCGAAGGATACAGGGGAAAAAGAGGATTCTTAAGCAAAGTTAGAAGGTCCAGTCTAGTATATTGGAGTTTTAATTTTAAAAGCTCCGAACTCCAGCAATCAGTGCTGAACTTTTACATGTAGTTAATTTTTGAACTTTATCATAATATATTGGGATCCACTTGTCTAAGTTTCAAACTCCGGCGCCAATTGCTGAAGTTAGTTCCGTATTTTAGTGTTGGAGGTATTTTTGATCAAATATTTTTCTTGTGAAAGGAGCGGCTAAAACTAATAATTTTTTATATATTCGCTAAACTCTAACAGCTTGTTTGGACAGTTGTTATCCGTTGTATTTTATCGTATTGTTACTTTAAATACAATATTTGTTTTGATTGTTATTTAAATTTTATTATATTGTATCACTAAATCCGTCTACGTAACGACGAAAAATATCACTTTATGGAACAACGGGTTTGGTGTGGTCAGGTCGTTTCCTTATTTTTTTTTCTCATCTTGCCCTTCCATATTATTAAATAATCTTATTATCCTCTACCCTACCTTTTTATGTAATAATTCTATCTCGTACCTTACTTTTTATTTATAATATTGTAAGTTTATTCTTCATATTGTTGGTGCATGACATCATAAAATTAAACGAAGAAAAACAATACAATTTATCCAAATATTGTATACATTAAAACGACACAATACTATAATATATTATGAAACGATACATAACAACCCTCCAAACAAGCTGTAGTAGCATAGGTTAAAATGGCTATTTTCTAATTTCTTATGGTGAACTCCAGTTTGAGTCTCGGCTTTCAATCGACGTAAGGGCTTAGGTCTAGTCCTATCTATATTCTATTCTCTCTCTCTATATATATATAACATGTCTCACAAGTCAGGAAAGCTATTTTCCAATTTTCTCAAATTTTTGCCTTTTCCCTCTTTACTTGAGTGCACTTTCTCTTCCTTCAAAAGACACGTCCTTTTGACTTCCTTCAACATTTTCGCTTTTATTTGGTTTCCTTCTCACGTCCTTCTGCAACATAAGGATCTCTTCCATGTCTTCTCTGTTTGAACAATAACGACTCTAACATTTTCAACATTTTTATAGTCTTTATTCTGAAGATGATAAAAAAACGGTAATATCTCTCTCGTACTCATCCTCTGATTTTTCCTTTATTCACATAAGGATACGAAACTCTTTGACCATTTCATCCCATGCATGACAAAACTACTAATCAAGAATTTCACTCAGATTCCAATTGTGCCGGTGCATGTCAACCGTCTCTCGATGGGCTTTCCCAGATCAACTCTGGAGTATTATTCACAGCCAAATGGTATCGAAACAGAACATAAAAGATCAACATCGACAAGTTTATGAAGGCCAAGTTGATATCAATTGACCATCTTCGTCAGTTCTTTTTATGATTCGTCGTCTATGAGTGAAGAGTGGCTATGCTTGTAAGAGAAGGGAGAACCAAATCCTAGATAAAGTTGTGCAGCAGATAGTTACCTTCATGGACGAGAGGATAGGTTGATTACATATTGTCACAGCCGTTCCTTATTCCTATATTTTATGAGAAATGTACAGCGTTTCTGGGGTCTAATATGAGATGTATAACTAGCTCATACTCATCCATTAGGATGTTTCCCCTTCAAGAGCTCCGCAAGGATACTAACTTGGTTACCTAGCATTGAATTAGGTAGGACACTCGTCCTACTTCATAGATAGAAAAAGAACTAGTAAGTCTATTATTTGTGGTACCCCTAAGAGACCTTTTTCCTTTCCTTGTATTGTATTAAATATGCACGTTTAATTTATTCGGATCTATTAGAGTGTGATCCACTTTTTGGAAAATATGAGTCGAAGCAATAACAAGAATATTTCTAGTGGAACATCTTTTGTAATTTCGAAATCTGCTTTCAAGCAGCTCCGTTTTCTAAGGGAGAGTGGACTAAAAAAGGAGAAGCTTCGCTTTCCATGCTGCTCACCCTGCCAGTGTGTTGGCGTCGATGAAGGTTTAAAGCCATGCGTTCAATACAAAATCTGAAAAGCTGCAGAGATGACAAAAAGAGGGCGCTTTCCTGTGTTGCAATCCTCAAAATCAATAAAAAGGCCATCATGGATCAAAATCCAAAAGTTATATTTTCTTTTTCGTTCGGGGGTCTTTTGTGTTAGTACCCTCTTCTCTTCTACCATGAGATGCCCTTGAATCTTCTATGAAGGAAAATAAACTAAGGAAGGGATCATCCTCTCAATAGGATAGAAAGAAGGAATCTTTCTAGGAAGAACCTAGACGATTTCTGAACCAGCATAATGAAAAAGCTAGCAAAAGGGCAGACCCAGAGTCGGATTCGGCCAAATAAACAGAATGGCAAGCTTCATTACCATTCGAAAAATTCCATCGGTTCGAAACTAAATCCTAAACTTCGGAGTGGCAAGTAGCAGAAAGAGAAAGTCCAACTTAGGCCTCAGGCTTGAGAAGGGTCATTGTTCCCGGCTGTCCGGAGGAACTACTTCGTTAGGATTGGGGAATTGCTGCGATTCTTCCTGAATAGCTTGGATTCTCCCGCTCTTTCCCTATCTTTTCTATAGATCGAACCATCTCGAAAGCACTAGGAGTGCACGGACAGCCGCCATTTCCCCCTTTCATAATGTTCTCGTGAAGTTGCTCACGAATCAAAGTGTGAATGTCCCTTCGAAGTCTCGCATGCTCTTTTTGATCGGGAGAGGGGTTGGCAATTTATGTCGGTGCTGGCGACCGAAATGGTCTCGCGAAGCCGGTTAACGGTAGCCTAAGAGCAAGTTAAAACTACGAGAAAGACGCGAGAAGTTTTGTGAAGGTAGAGAGAGATTTAAAAATCAGACTTCAAGCTGGTGTGTCGGTCGCTAGTCCGCCTCACTCTTGATTGGTTACCCTGAGGAAGGTACCAGATCGACTTCTAATTGTAGCGGATCTTACTTACATCGGTTCTAGCGACCCTATGTTGAGTAAGGGCTCCAAACCTTCCAAAACACTAATACCTACGGTTGAAACAGAACCGGACTTTGTTGGTTCTGTGCTGATAGTGTTCTCTCGTCTTTCAAATGGTGAATCACCGAAGCCAAATCTATCTTGTGCAGGCGGGAGACGATGATCGAAGTCAGACTTGAGTATGGGACGAGAACTCGCTCATTTTGATATCTCTCTTCCGGCCTATGTTGTAAGTTAGTTAGTTAGAGATCGAAACTGGACCTGAGAGAGACTAGACTTCTAGTAAGAGTAGATGCGCCTTAAGTTGAGGAGAAGCAGCCTTAGCCTCTGTCCGTCCGATCATTCCGCTGGCATCTCGCATTCACGCCCCCGTTTGACTGCCGCTCGGCCTTTCATTTAAAAAGGCAAGGCCCCTAGCGATAGGGGAAAGAAGAGAGGGAATGCGGGCTTCTTCACTCACTTGAGTTTTGTTTTGGAGTGACCAGAATGATCAACTTTGTAAATTCTTCAGAGGGAAGAATCATTTTAGAATGCGTTTGTTTGAATGGATTCATTTCATAATGCGTTTGTTTGAATGGAATGGGGTTAGAGTAACAAATGCGACTGTTTCATTTCATTGCCTTTCTGTGATCATCGCTTGGGTTCATTTAGATGTGCAACAGTCTGATAGTTAATTTTGCTCATAAAAAATTCTTGTTATGGTACAGAACAATGGTTCTTAGTTCCATCTTATTCCTCTATGATTTATTTCGTAGTCCATTTGTTACTCTCGGTCTTCAAAGGAATTTATCTATTGGAGCAGGAAAGTTCTCAACCTATTAGCATTACTTGTGTGTTTGGCCAAATTGTACACGCACACGTCGTTGTTGATGTTACTAACTATGCAGTAGTAGACATTAATTAATAAGATGGAGAGGATTTGTTGTGAAATTGGGTTACTAAATCCTACGGAATTAAGTATCAAGATCAAATATGGACTTCTAAGAAGTAAGCATCACATTTGTGGCATTGGATGTCCACTACAATGTAACGATCCGACTTGTCGTTTTAAGAATTAACGTCCCGTTCAGTGGCTTAAGGTCTCAAGCAGCTTCGTGATATGTATTATGACCCGCGGGTGTGGTCGAGTTTGATTTTTCGGAAGATTCGGAATTAATTAAAAGAAACAATCCTTAATTAGAAGTTTAAATGGAAAGAGTTGACCGGAGAGTTGACTTTTGAGCAAACGACTCCAGAATGGAATTTTGATGATGTCAATAGCTCCGTATGGTGATTTTGGACTTAGGAGCGTGTCCGGAAACTCATTTTGGAGGTCCTCAGTGGAATTAGGCTTGAAATGCCGAAAGTTGAATTTTTGGGAAGTTTGACCGGGGGGTTGACTTTTTAATATCGCGTTCGAAATCCGATTCTAAAAATTTGAATAGCTTCGTTATGTCAATTATGACTTGTGTGCGAAATTTGAAATCATTCCGGATTGATTTGATGTGTTTCGGCATAAATATAGAATTTGAAAGTTCAAAGTTCATAGATTTTGGTTTGGGGTGCGATTCGTCGTTTTGATATTGTTTGAGATGATTTGAGAATTTGACTAAGTTCGTATGATGTTTTAGGACTTGTTGGTGTATTTGGTTAGGGTCCCGGGGGCCTCGGGTGTGTTTAAGGGTGGTTTCGGATCATTTCGGACTGTTTCAGAACTGTTGTATCTGGTATCTGACTTCCTTCTTCGCGAACGCGAAGAGGAATTTGAGGGGCTGTTGGTTTAGCCTTCGCGAACGCCAAGCAGTGGACACGAAGAAGGAGCTGGGCAAGCCTTCGCGAAGGCGGCCAAGGCAACGCGAATGCGAAGAAGGAAGAAAGAGTTGGGCCTGAGGTCGTTTGGCCTTCGCGAACGCAAACACGAAAGAGCAGGTAAGCTGGTCATCGCGAACACGATGAGGAGGTTGCGAACGCGAAGAGGAAATGTTGGGGCAGGAGCAGTTGGCCTTCGCGAACGCGACGAGAAGGTCGCGAACGCGAAGAGGAAATGTTGGGGCAGGAACAGTTGGCCTTCGCGAACGCGAAGCAATGGTCGCGAACGCGAAGAAGGCCTATCTCGGAAGAATTAAAAGTCCCAAAAATGGGGGTTTGAGTTCATAACTCAAAAATTAAATTTGAGCTCGGTAGAAGGCGATTTTTGGAGAGATTCTTGGGTGGGTGTTTGGGGTAAGTGATTCTTATCCAGTTTTGATTAATTTCCATGATTATGTCTTTGAATCCATCATTTAATTCGGATTTAAATGGAGGAAAATCAAGATTTTTGTAAAATCTTCCAAAAACTAAAATTTAAGATTTGGAGGTCGAGTTGTTATTGGAATTCGATAAAATTGGTATGGTTGAACTCGTATCGGAATGAGTGTTCGGATTTTATGAAAATATTTTCGAGTTCCGAGGGAGGGGTCCCGCGTTGACTTTTATTGACTTTTTGGAATAAATTTTTAAGTCGACGTATTATTATCCGGAATTATTTCAGATAAATTTTAATGAAGTTATACAATTAATTTGGATAGATTTGAGCTGTCCGGAGGTCAATTCAAGCAAGAAGGCTATTTTTTAATATCGGCATAACTTTATAAAGGTAAGTGTCTTGCTTAACCTCGAGTGGGAGAATTACCCCTTAGGCATTGAGTCTTATGTGCCATTTGTGAAATGTGAAAAGCCGTGTACGCGAGGGGACGAGTACATACTCGGGCTTATATGTGCAAATTTTATTGGATTAAAGTTTTAAGCATTATTGTGTAGTAAATTGGGTAATTGTGGATAATTAATAAATCATATGTTTGCCATGCCTAAATTTTTGTTGTTGAATTTATTTTTATATGACAATTTGATGTGATTGTTACTTGAAATATTTATGAAATTTCGTGAGAATTGTTGGTTTAATATTTCTTGAAAATTAATTTCAATATGAATTTTTCCCTATGCAAATGATTAATTAAATGAACTTATGAAGAAGTGTTAATATAATTATCTATATCTGATTTAATGAAGGCGTGACCTATGTTGATTATTTTTCTATCTCTGTTGATTGTTTTTGAGGTCTTATATATACATTGTGTGGAGCCTTGGGCTATTTATTGTGAAATTAATTAATTTTTTTATATCTTTGGAATTGGTTGTGGACATTGGGCAATTTTTTATATGAATTGATTTTGTTATGTTGTCGTGATAATATTCCGTGTAAATTATTGTGTTGTGTGAGTTATTATTTTGGGGAGATAAGGGTGGCATTTCACCGTTGATATTATGTGGGTATAAGGGTGGCATTTCACTGTTGTTGTGTTTGTTGGAATATTGTCTGGGCGGAGCGATAAGGGCGGCTATAGGAGCGATAAGGGTGACAATATGAGCGATAAGGGTGGCTATTGATATTGTCTGGGCGAAGCGATAAGGGCCGCTATAGAAGCGATAAGGGTGGCAATATGAGTAATAATGGTGGCTATTGATATTGTCTGGGCGGAGCGATAAGGGCGGCTATAGGAGCGATAAGGGTGGCAATAGGTGCGATAAGGGCGACAATTGTCAGGGATGATATGTGATGATGTGGAGTTGTGGTGTTGGTGATTTTCATGCGATATTGTGATTTTCTTGCGTTTATTTGTATACCTTGTGCAAATTGTCTTGTTGTTGGTAAATTGATAATAATCTGATTTATGTTGAAATTGGGAGCCTGTAGCTATTGTCACGCGGATTATAAAATAAATTGTAGGCACAAGGTGCTGTGAGTAAATAATGAGGATATTGGCACGTGAATTATCCGTGCAGTTGTGATATGAAATGAGGGCACGAGGTGCCGGAAAAATAATATGATTTAATGATGGGCACGAAGTGCCATGAAAATATGAAAAATGGACTGAGACCCGTATTTACGAAAAATATGAAAGTGGGCTGAGACCTGTATAATTTATGATTTTGAAATAAGATGTCACATGGTAACTTTTTAATTTGAAAGAAATATATTCAAAATATTTATTTGGAGAGATTATTAGTTATAAATTATTATATAAAAGAACTATATTTGAAAGATAATTATTTGAGAAAAACTATATTGAAAGAGAGTTATTTGGAAGAATTATATGTGAAGGATATTTATTTGAAAAACTTGAATTAATTGGGCGTACATGTATTTATTAATTGTTGAGTAATATTTATGATATTCTTGTTGTCTTGCTGTGCATATCACTGGTTGCTTTATCTTGCCCTTATTGTTATGTGTTTTCTATTATTTTGTATATTATATTGCACATGCTATTGGACTAGTGAGTGTCTTGACTGTACCTCATCTCTACTCCACTGAGGTTAGTCTTGATACTTACTGGATACCGATCGTGGTGTAATCATACTACACTTTTGTACATTTTTGTGCAGAGCCAGGTATTGGACAAATCAGACTTGAACGGAGTTAAAGCGGGATCGTAAGGATTCAAGGTAGAGCTGCTTGGCCGTCGCAGTCCCTTGGAGTCTTTTTATTTTATTGTACTATTAAATTGTATTTAAACAGTATTTTATATTCGGTCTTCGTGATCATTCCATGTATTCAGTTAGAGTTCGTGACTCAGTACTACCAGTCTTGGGAGGTTGTATGTTCATATTTGTTCCGCTGTTAGTTTTGATTATTTATTCAATTTTAAAAAAATGGCTTCAAAATGTAATTGAAATCGGCTTACCTAGTCTTAGAGACTAGGTGCCATCACGACGCCTGTAGTGGGATTTTGGATCGTGACAAGTTGGTATTAGAGCTCAAGGTTCATAGGTTCTACGAGTCACGAATGAGTCTAGTAGAGTCTTGCGGATCGGTACAGAGACGTTTGTACTTTTTTTCGAGAGGCTACAGAACAGTTAAGAAATTTTCACTTCTTTCATTCTTGTCGTGCGGAATTTTGAATTTGTTGAAATTGGAATTTGAGTCTTTGTATCTCTATTCTCTCACATATGGTGAGGATATGTGCTACCGAGTTAGCTGAGCAGGCATCCACACATACTGCTAGGGCTGCAAGAGGCCGAGGCCGAGGCAGAGGCCGAGGAAGGCACATACTGCGACTAGAGCACCTATCAGAACAACAGTTGAGGAGCTACCAGTAGCTCCAGTTGGGGGACAGGTACCAGAAACACCTGTTGTTACCCCCGAACTTCAGGAGACCTTGGCACAGTTCCTGAGTATGTTTGGTGCATTAACTCAGGCGGGATTGATCTCTGTTGCACCAAATATTTTGCAGATTGTGGGAGTAGCTCAGACTCTTACCACAACTCCAGAGCAGCAGGTTCACGTTGGTCAGGTTCCGGGTGCAATACCGGTACAACCTGTTATTCTGGTTCGGCCTGAGGTCAGGCCATAGGCATCAGAAGAAGAACAAAAGAGACTTGAAAGGTTTAAGAGGTATAGTCCACCTACTTTCACTGGCACAGTTACAGAGGATGCCCAAGGATTTCTAGAAAATTATCACCGTATTCTCCGCACCATGGGTATTGTGGAAGTGAACGGAGTTGCCTTTACTATATTTCAACTGTCAGGCGCAGCGTATCAGTGGTGGAAAATCTATGAAGAAGGTAGACCAGCCGATGCAACACCACAAACTTGGGCTCAATTTTCGGAAATGTTCTTGAAAGAGTTTGTTCCCCAGACTCTCCGAGATATGTGACGCACAGAGTTTGAATGGTTGTGTCAGGGCACTATGACAATGTCAGAATATGCTATCAGGTTCAGTGAATTAGCCCGTCATGCACCTATCTTGGTTCCTACAATCAGAGAGCGGGTCCGCAGATTCATTGAGGGGCTCGAATATGATATTAAAATATGCATGGCTAGAGAATTGCAAACTGATATTCCATTTCAACAAGTAGTGGAGATTGCGAGAATGATTAAGGGTGTTTTAGGCGAGGAAAGGGAGTCTAAGGAGGCCAAAAGGTCTCGAAGATTTGGAGGGTTCAGTGGATTTTACTCTTCAGCTAGGACCCATTATAGCGGAGGCTCGAGCAGTCGGCCTGCTCAGTCCGCACATCAAATTACTCGGGGTGCTCCAGTTTATAGTGCACCATCGACACGAGATTCTTACAGTGATTATTCCAGTTATCCGGCACAGACTCAATACGAGCAGCTGCGACCTCAGAGTGGTTGTTATGTGTGTGGTGATACTAGGAACATCATGAGAGATTGTCCAAGACTTGGGAGGGGTGAATTTCATCATAACACTCCAGCTACAAGCTTTATTCCAGTTGATACTCCACGTGCACAGTCAGCTAGAGGTGGAAGACATGCGGGTAGTGGGCGCCTAAGAGGTGGAGGCCTGACCCGTTGATATAATCAATATGATTTGGCTGAGGCCGATACACCAGATGGTGTCGTTACAGGTACGATCCTGATTCTATTATAAAAGGATATTTTCCTTTAATTTGATTCGGTTCTGAATATTGAGGTGAGACCTCCTATTATGCTCCGCTTATGGGTGAGCTTCGTAATTTTTGTGACCCACTTATATGTTTATTCATGTTGGGAGATTTGAAGATGTGAGCCTGTGTTTGTCATTTATTTTTGTACACCATTAAGGGTTATGAGTCCAAAAGTAATTTTTATTATTTATTACAGTGGGTTTAATGTGTTTCGGAATAATTGATTTTAATTTTTATGAATTATATGCCCTACCGGTATAAGGGATCATTATGTGTTGTGAAAATTATTTATGAAATATATTGAAAAGAAGAAAGAAAGGAAATTGAAATTTCAGTTGGCACAATGTGCAAAATACTTGTGATTCGGAGTTGAGGACGAGATCCTCGAATTTTTATATGATGGAAAATATTTAAATCGGGCTACAAGCCACGGTGGAAGTTATATAAGGACGAGGTCCTTGTGGTGGAATATTTATGAGTTTAAAATTCTCCCTTTGTGAAATTTAATTTGTACAATAATATTAATAGGGAATCATGCCTGTTAGGCTTATCTGATAATTCTTGTATATTTTCTGTGCATATTCAGCCATTTTCGTGCTGTAAATATTGAGTTTTAACCTATGAGATAAGTGCCCAGGTGGAGTTAAATGTGACTCAATAATCCGAGTAAGTAATCATGAGGTCTTCATGCCTCACATTCTGTTATCAGTATTGTGAAAATTCAAAATGAGGTGGTGGTTAATATGATATTAATTGATGATGCAGGAATTAATTATGAACAGCTTTTAAGACCAGAGATGTGGTGATGAGCATACATATGATGTGCTTCATGTATTGATATCATTATGATAATGCAGTGCTTGTGATGCTGAGATTGGTGTTATTGATATATACCTTGTGGTATTTTGTTGGGTTGTGGATGTGTTGTTAGGAGTTGTTTTGGTGTTACTCTGGCAGGTGGATAGGCCCAATTACAGGGGAGACTCTGCCGAAATTTCTGAAAAATTTGGGAGTTAGTAAATTTGGAGGATTGAGATTGCAAAGGAAGAGATAAGTATGTTATATGTTTGAGGGCGAATAACCCTAAGTGGTGAAGGATGTAAATCCTAAGCGGGGAAGGATGTAACACCCTAGAAATTTTTTGAAGTACTTCAACACTATCAAGAAAGTTGATGTGTGTGTAGGCACGAGTTGCTATAGCCAGTTGAGACTAATACCGTGCGTTGTTGTGAAAATCAGACCTTTTTTAAAATAATTGGAGTGTAAGAAATTAGTCTTAAAGTTTACAAATATGGATAAAAGAAATAATCTCAAATGAGATGGTGTTGTCAGGCTTATCTCAAATACGGTAACGTGGGATCAACCGTAAGTATATGTGTAAAAGTAAAAATCATCAATTTGGTAACCTCAGAATAATTCTTAGCACGTTCGAGGACGAATGTTTGTTTAAGAGGAGGAGAATGTAACGACCCGACTTGTCATTTTAAGAATTAACGCCCCATTCAGTGGCTTAAGGTCTCGAGCAGTTTCGTGATATGTATTATGACCCGCAGGTGTGGTCGAGTTTGATTTTTCGGAAGATTCAGAATTAAATAAAAGAAACAATCCTTAATTAGAAGCTTAAATAGAAAGAATTGACCGGAGAGTTGACTTTTGAGCAAACGACTCCAGAATGGAATTTTAATAATGTCAATAGCTCTGTATGGTGATTTTGGACTTAGGAGAGTGTCCGAAAACTCATTAGGAGGTCCGTAGTAGAATTAGGCTTGAAATGCCGAAAATTGAATTTTTGGAAAGTTTGACCGGGGGGTTGACTTTTTGATATTGGGTCCGAAATCCGATTCTGGAAATTTGAATAGCTTCGTTATGTCAATTATGACTTGTGTGCAAAATTTAAAGTTATTCCGGATTGATTTGATGTGTTTCGGCACAAGATATAGAATTTGAAAGTTCAAAGTTCATAGATTTTGGTTTGGGGTGCGATTTGTCGTTTTGATGTTGTTTGAGGTGATTTGAGAATTGGACTAAGTTTGTATGATATTTTAGGACTTGTTGGTGTATTTGGTTGAGGTCCCGGGGGCCTCGGGTGTGTTTAAGAGTGGTTTCGGATCATTTCGGGCGGTTTCGGAACTGTTGTATCTAGTATCTGACTTCCTTCTTCGCGAAAGCGAAGAGGAATTTGAGGGGCTATTGGTTTAGCCTTCGCGAACGCCAAGCAGTGGACGCGAAGAAGGAGCTGGGCAAGCCTTCGCGAAGGCGGCCAAGGCAACGCGAATGCGAAGAAGGAAGGAAAAGTTGGGCCTGAGGTCGTTTGGCCTTCGCGAACGCAAACGCGAAAGAGTAGGTAAGCTGGTCATCGCAAACGCGACGAGGAGGTCGCGAACGCTAAGAGGAAATGTTGGGGCAGGAGCAGTTGGCCTTTGCGAACGCGACGAGAAGGTCGCGAATGCGAAGAGGAAATATTGGGGCAGGAACAGTTGGCCTTCGCGAACGCGAAGCAATGGTCGCAAACGCGAAGAAGGCCTTTCTCGGAAGAATTAAAAGTCCCGAAAATGGGGGTTTGAGTTCATAACTCAAAAATCAAATTGGGAGCTCGGTATAAGGCAATTTTTGGAGAGATTCTTGCGTGGGTGTTTGTTGGTAAATTGATAATAATCTGATTTATGTTGAAATTGGGAGTCTGTAGCTATTGTCACGCGGATTATAAAATAAATTGTAGGCACAAGGTGCTGTGAGTAAATAATAAGGATATTGGCACGTGAATTGTCCGTGCAGTTGTGATATGAAATGAGGGCACGAGGTGCCGGAAAAATAATATGATTTAATGATGGGCACGAAGTACCATGAAAATATGAAAAATGGGCTGAGACCCGTATTTACGAAAATTATGAAAGTGGGCTGAGACCCGTATAATTTATGATTTTGAAATAAGATGTCACATGGTAACTTTTTAATTTGAAAGAAATATATTCAAAATATTTATTTGGAGAGATTATTAGTTATAAATTATTATATAAAAGAACTATATTTGAAAGATAATTATTTGAGAAAAACTATATTGAAAGAGAGTTATTTGGAAGAATTATATGTGAAGGATATTTATTTGAAAAACTTGAATTAATTGGGCGTACATGTATTTATTAATTGTTGAGTAATATTTATGATATTCTTGTTGTGTTGCTGTGCATATCACTGGTTGTTTTATCTTGCCCTTATTGTTATGTGTTTCCTATTATTTTGTATATTATATTGCACATGCTATTGGACTAGTGAGTGTCTTGACTGTACCTCATCTCTACTCCACTGAGGTTAGTCTTGATACTTACTGGATACCGATCGTGGTATAATCATACTACACTTTTGTACATTTTTGTGCAGAGCCAGGTATTGGACAAATCAGACTTGAACGGAGTTAAAGCAGGATCGTAAGGATTCAAGGTAGAGCTGCTTGGCCGTCGCAGTCCCTTGGAGTCTTTTTATTTTATTGTACTATTAAATTATAATTAAACAGTATTTTATATTCGGTCTTCGTGATCATTCCATGTATTCAGTTAGAGTTCGTGACTCAGTACTACCAGTCTTAGGAGGTTGTATGTTCATATTTGTTCCGCTGTTAGTTTTGATTATTTATTCAATTTTAAAAAAATGGCTTCAAAATGTAATTGAAATCGGCTTACCTAGTCTTAGAGACTAGGTGCCATCACGACGCCTGTAGTGGGATTTTGGATCGTGACAAGTTGGTATTAGAGCTCAAGGTTCATAGGTTCTACGAGTCACGAATGAGTCTAGTAGAGTCTTGCGGATCGGTACGGAGACGTTTGTACTTTTTTTCGAGAGGCTACAGAACAGTTAAGAAATTTTCACTTCTTTCATTCTTGTCGTGCGGAATTTGGAATTTGTTGAAATTGGAATTTGAGTCTTTGTATCTCTATTCTCTCACATATGGTGAGGATATGTGCTACCGAGTTAGCTGAGCAGGCATCCACACATACTGCTAGGGCTGCAAGAGGCCGAGGCCGAGGCAGAGGCCGAGGAAGGCACATACTGCGACTAGAGCACCTATCAGAACAACAGTTGAGGAGCTACCAGTAGCTCCAGTTGGGGGACAGGTACCAGAAACACCTGTTGTTACCCCCGAACTTCAGGAGACCTTGGCACAGTTCCTGAGTATGTTTGGTGCATTAACTCAGGCGGGATTGATCTCTGTTGCACCAAATATTTTGCAGATTGGGGGAGTAGCTCAGACTCTTACCACAACTCCAGAGCAGCAGGTTCACGTTGGTCAGGTTCCGGGTGCAATACCGGTACAACCTGTTATTCTGGTTCGGCCTGAGGTCAGGCCAGAGGCATCAGAAGAAGAACAAAAGAGACTTGAAAGGTTTAAGAGGTATAGTCCACCTACTTTCACTGGCACAGTTACAGAGGATGCCCAAGGATTTCTAGAAAATTATCACCGTATTCTCCGCACCATGGGTATTGTGGAAGTGAACGGAGTTGCCTTTACTATATTTCAACTGTCAGGCGCAGCGTATCAGTGGTGGAAAATCTATGAAGAAGGTAGACCAGCCGATGCAACACCACAAACTTGGGCTCAATTTTCGGAAATGTTCTTGAAAGAGTTTGTTCCCCAGACTCTCCGAGATATGTGACGCACAGAGTTTGAATGGTTGTGTCAGGGCACTATGACAATGTCAGAATATGCTATCAGGTTCAGTGAATTAGCCCGTCATACACCTATCTTGGTTCCTACAATCAGAGAGCGGGCCCGCAGATTCACTGAGGGGCTCGAATATGATATTAAAATATGCATGGCTAGAGAATTGCAAACTGATATTCCATTTCAACAAGTAGTGGAGATTGCGAGAATGATTAAGGGTGTTTTAGGCGAGGAAAGGGAGTCTAAGGAGGCCAAAAGGTCTCGAAGATTTGGAGGGTTCAGTGGATTTTACTCTTCAGCTAGGACCCATTATAGCGGAGGCTCGAGCAGTCGGCCTGCTCAGTCCGCACATCAAATTACTCGGGGTGCTCCAGTTTATAGTGCACCATCGACACGAGATTCTTACAGTGATTATTCCAGTTATCCGGCACAGACTCAATACGAGCAGCTGCGACCTCAGAGTGGTTGTTATGTGTGTGGTGATACTAGGAACATCATGAGAGATTGTCCAAGACTTGGGAGGGGTGAATTTCATCATAACACTCCAGCTACAAGCTTTATTCCAGTTGATACTCCACGTGCACAGTCAGCTAGAGGTGGAAGACATGCGGGTAGTGGGCGCCTAAGAGGTGGAGGCCTGACCCGTTGATATAATCAATATGATTTGGCTGAGGCCGATACACCAGATGGTGTCGTTACAGGTACGATCCTGATTCTATTATAAAAGGATATTTTCCTTTAATTTGATTCGGTTCTGAATATTGAGGTGAGACCTCCTATTATGCTCCGCTTATGGGTGAGCTTCGTAATTTTTGTGACCCACTTATATGTTTATTCATGTTGGGAGATTTGAAGATGTGAGCCTGTGTTTGTCATTTATTTTTGTACACCATTGAGGGTTATGAGTCCAAAAGTAATTTTTATTATTTATTACAGTGGGTTTAATGTGTTTCGAAATAATTGATTTCAATTTTTATGAATTATATGCCCTACCGGTATAAGGGATCATTATGTGTTGTGAAAATTATTTATGAAATATATTGAAAAGAAGAAAGAAAGGAAATTGAAATTTCAGTTGGCACAATGTGCAAAATACTTATGATTCGGAGTTGAGGACGAGATCCTCGAATTTTTATATGATGGAAAATATTTAAATCGGGCTACAAGCCACGGTGGAAGTTATATAAGGACGAGGTCCTTGTGGTGGAATATTTATGAGTTTAAAATTCTCCCTTTGTGAAATTTAATTTGTACAATAATATTAATAGGGAATCATGCCTGTTAGGCTTATCTGATAATTCTTGTATATTTTCTGTGCATATTCAGCCATTTTCGTGCTGTAAATATTGAGTTTTAACCTATGAGATAAGTGCCCAGGTGGAGTTAAATGTGACTCAATAATCCGAGTAAGTAATCATGAGGTCTTCATGCCTCACATTCTGTTATCAGTATTGTGAAAATTCAAAATGAGGTGGTGGTTAATATGATATTAATTGATGATGCAGGAATTAATTATGAACAGCTTTTAAGACCAGAGATGTGGTGATGAGCATACATATGATGTGCTTCATGTATTGATATCATTATGATAATGCAGTGCTTGTGATGCTGAGATTGGTGTTATTGATATATACCTTGTGGTATTTTGTTGGGTTGTGGATGTGTTGTTAGGAGTTGTTTTGGTGTTACTCTGGCAGGTGGATAGGCCCAATTACAGGGGAGACTCTGCCGAAATTTCTGAAAAATTTGGGAGTTAGTAAATTTGGAGGATTGAGATTGCAAAGGAAGAGATAAGTATGTTATATGTTTGAGGGCGAATAACCCTAAGTGGTGAAGAATGTAACACCCCAGAGAAAGTTTTGAAGTACTTCAACGAAAAAAATTGATCTGTGCGTAGGCATGAGTTGCTATTGCCAGTTGAGACTAATACCGTGCATTGTTGTGAAAATCAGACCTTTTGAAATGTTTGGAGTGTAAGAAATTGTCTTAAAGTTTACAAATATGGATAAAAGAAATAATCTCAAATGAGATGGTGTTGTCAGGCTTATCTCAAATACAGTAACGTGGGATCAACCGTAAGTATATGTGTAAAAGTAAAAATCATCAATTTGGTAACTTCAGAATAATTCTTAGCACGTTCGAGGACGAATGTTTGTTTAAGAGGAGGAGAATGTAACGACCCGACTTGTCGTTTTAAGAATTAACGCCCCATTCAGTAGCTTAAGGTCTCGAGCAGTTTCGTGATATGTATTATGACCCGCAGGTGTGGTCGAGTTTGATTTTTCGGAAGATTCGGAATTAAATAAAAGAAACAATCCTTAATTAGAAGCTTAAATAGAAAGAATTGACCGGAGAGTTGACTTTTGAGCAAACGACTCCGGAATGAAATTTTAATGATGTCAATAGCTCCGTATGGTGATTTTGGACTTAGGAGAGTGTCCGAAAACTCATTTGGAGGTCCGTAGTAGAATTAGGCCTGAAATGCCGAAAATTGAATTTTTGGAAAGTTTGACCGGGGGGTTAACTTTTTGATATTGGGTCCAGAATCCGATTCTGGAAATTTGAATAGCTTCGTTATGTCAATTATGACTTGTGTGCAAAATTTAAAGTTATTCCGGATTGATTTGATGTGTTTCGGCACAAGATATAGAATTTGAAAGTTCAAAGTTCATAGATTTTGGTTTGGGGTGCGATTCGTCGTTTTGATGTTGTTTGAGGTAATTTGAGAATTCGACTAAGTTTGTATGATATTTTAGGACTTGTTGGTGTATTTGGTTGAGGTCCCGGGGGCCTCGGGTGTGTTTAAGGGTGGTTTCGGATCATTTCAGGCTGTTTCGGAACTGTTGTATCTAGTATCTGACTTCCTTCTTCGCGAAAGCGAAGAGGAATTTGAGGGGCTATTGGTTTAGCCTTCGCGAACGCCAAGCAGTGGACGCGAAGAAGGAGCTGGGCAAGCCTTCGCGTAGGCGGCCAAGGCAACGCGAATGCGAAGAAAGAAGGAAAAGTTGGGCCTGAGGTCGTTTGGCCTTCGCGAACGCAAACGCGAAAGAGCAGGTAAGCTGGTCATCGCGAACGCGACGAGGAGGTCGCGAACGCTAAGAGGAAATGTTGGGGCATGAGCCGTTGGCCTTTGCGAACGCGACGAGAAGGTCGCGAATGCGAAGAGGAAATGTTGGGGCAGGAACAGTTGGCCTTCGCGAACGCGAAGCAATGGTCGCAAACGCGAAGAAGGCCTATCTTGGAAGAATTAAAAGTCCCGAAAATGGGGGTTTGAGTTCATAACTCAAAAATCAAATTGGGAGCTCGGTATAAGGCAATTTTTGGAGAGATTCTTGCGTGGGTGTTTGGGGTAATTGATTCTTATCCAATTTTAATTAATTTTCATGATTATGTCTTTGAATCCATCATTTAATTCGGATTTAAATGGAGGAAAATCAAGATTTTTGTAAAATCTTCCAAAAACGAAAATTTAAGATTTGGAGGTCGAGTTGTTATTGGAATTCGATAAAATTAGTGTGGTTGAACTCATATCGGAATGAGTGTTCGAATTTCATAAAAAAATTGTCGGGTTCCGAGGGGCGGGTCCCGCGTTGACTTTTGTTGACTTTTTGGAATAAATTTTTAAGTCGACGTATTATTATCCAGAATTGTTTCAGATAAATTTAAATGAAGTTATACATTTAATTTGGATAGATTTGAGATGTCCGGAGGTCAATTCAAGCAAGAAGGCTATTTTTGAATATCGGCATAACTTTAAAAAGGTAAGTGTCTTGCTTAACCTCGAGTGGGGGAATTACCCCTTAGGCATCGAGTCTTATGTGCCATTTGTGAAATGTGAAAAGCCGTGTACGCGAGGGGACGAGTACGTACTCGGGCTTATATGTGCAAATTTTATTGGATTAAAGTTTTAAGCATTATTGTGTGGTAAATTGGGTAATTGTGGATAATTAATAAATCATTTGTTTGCCATGCCTAAATCCTTGTTGTTAAATTTATTTTTATATGACAATTTGATGTGATTGTTACTTGAAATATTTATGAAATTTCGTGAGAATTGTTGATTTAATATTTATTGGAAATTAATTTCAATATGAATTTTTTCTATGCAAATGATTAATTAAATGAACTTATGAAGAAGTGTTAATATAATTATCTATATCTGATTTAATGAAGGCGTGACCTATGTTGATTATTTTTCTATCTCTGTTGATTATTTTTGAGGTCTTATATATACATTGTGTGGGCCTTGGTCTATTGGTTGTAAAATTAATTAATTTTGTTATATTCTTGGAATTTATTGTGGCCATTGGGCAAACTGTAATGTGAATTGATTTTGTTATGTTGCGGTGATAATTTGCCGTGTAAATTATTGTGTTGTGTGAGTTATTATTTTGAGGAGATAAGGGTGTCATTTCACCGTTAATATTATGTGGGTATAAGGGTGGCATTTTACTGTTGTTGTGTTTGTTGGAATATTGTCTGGGCGGAGCGATAAGGGCGGCCATAGGAGCGATAAGGGTGGCAATATGAGCGATAATGGTGGCTATTGATATTGTCTGGGCGGAGCGATAAGGGCGGCTATAGAAGCGATAAGGGTGGCAATAGGTGCGATAAGGGCGGCAATTGTCAGGGACGATATGTAATGATGTGGAGTTGTGGTGTTGGTGATTTTCATGCGATATTGTGATTTTCTTGCGTTTATTTGTATACCTTGTGCAAATTGTCTTGTTGTTGGTAAATTGATAATAATCTGATTTATGTTGAAATTGGGAGCCTGTAGCTATTGTCACGCGGATTATAAAATGAATTGTAGGCACAAGATGCTGTGAGTAAATAATGAGGATATTGGCACATGAATTGTCCGTGCAGTTGCGATATGAAATAAGGGCACGAGGTGCCGGAAAAATAATATGATTTAATGATGGGCACGAAGTGCCATGAAAATATAAAAAATGGGCTAAGACCCGTATTTACAAAAAATATGAAAGTGGGCTGAGACCCGTATAATTTATGATTTTGAAATGAGATGTCACATGGTAACTTTTTAATTTGAAAGAAATATATTCAAAATATTTATTTGGAGAGATTATTATTTATAAAGTATTATATGAAAGAACTATATTTGAAAGATAATTATTTGAGAAACACTATATTGAAAGAGAGTTATTTGGAAGAATTATATGTGAAGGATATTTATTTGAAAAACTTGAATTAATTGGGCGTACGTGTATTTATTAAGTGTTGAGTAATATTTTCAGTATTCTTGTTGTCTTGTTGTGCATATCACTGGTTGTTTTATCCTACCCTTATTGTTATCTGTTTTCTATTATTTTGTACATTATATTGCACAGGCTATTAGACTAGTGAGTGTCTTGACTGTACCTCGGTTCTACTCCACTGAGGTTAGTCTTGATACTTACTGGGTACCGACCATAGGAATTAGAGTATTTACTCTAATTTTGTACTCTCTTTTGTACTCTTGTTGGTATAGTAAAATTGCTCCTCTCCGCTTGTAGACATAGGTCACCTTGACCGAACCACGTTAAATTTGTGTCTTCTTTATCTTCTTTAATTGTCGTTATTATCAACTTGCATTGTCTTTGTTATTGTCATTATACCGTGGTTTGGCTAAATTTTGTACTACCCGGGTTCTCGATCCTAACAAATTGGTATCAGAGCAAGATCTAACCGCGTTAGTTTAAATAGCCAAAAATGACTCTAACAAAGTCTTATGTTGAGAAATTTGACCGAAGTGCAAACTTCGAAATGTGGCAACTAAAGATGGAAGCTATCCTAATTCATGATGGCTTAGATTTGGCACTGCAAGGAAAGAAGAAGATGCCGGATAAAATGACGGACGAGGAGTTTGCCGTCATAGATAAAAAGGCAAAAGCAGGTATTATTTTAAATCTTTCAAATAAGGTTTTGTGTGAAGTTGCAGCAGAAAGCTCAGCCAAAGGCATATGAAAAAATCTTAAAACCCTATATATGAAAAGAACAGTAGAAAACAGGCTTTACCTAAAGCAAAAACTCTACACTTTTCGTATGGCTGAAGATACCTCTATACTTACACATCTTGATACTTTTGATTCTCTTCTTATAGATTTAAGTAACATAGATGCTGAAATCAAAGATGATGATCAAGCTGTGCTATTGCTTGTTTCCTTAACCCAATCGTTTAAACATATAAGAGATACTATGCTTTATGGAAATGATAATATCTCTTATAAAGTTATCAAATCTATTTTGAAATCAAAAGAACAAATAGATAGAGATATTACTAGGGAAACTAGTGGGAACCAAGGGGAAGGCTTATTCATAAGAGGTAGATCCAATAAGAAAGATTCAAGTAGTGAGAAACCTAAATCAAGGTCAAAATCCAGATACAGAAATGTCATGTGCAAATATTGTCATAAGAAAGGTCACATTATTTCTGAATGCTTTAAATTGAAAAACAAAGAAAAGCATACAGAAAAGGAAAATGAGCACAAAAATACTTACATTGCCGAAGCAAGTGTAGCTGCTGATGAAACTGAGGGAACTATTTTTTTAGCAACAAATAATAGTTTCAAATCTAACAATGAGTGGATTTTAGATTCGGGTTGTTCTTATCATATGTATCCCAATCGGGATTTATTTACCACATATGAATCTATTGGAGGTGGAGTTGTCTTGATGGGCAACAATGCTGCCTGCAAAGTTATTGGAAAAGGTACAGTCCGAATCAAAATGCACGATGGTGTGGTGAGAACTCTTACCGATGTTAGACATATTTCTGACTTGAAGAAAAATCTCATCTCTTTGGGCACTCTAGAATCTCTTGGGTGCAAGTACAGAGGTAAAGATGGAGTTATAAAAGTTTCTCATGGTGCTCTTGTGATCATGAAAGCACATAGATACGGTACGTTGTATACTCTTTTGGGATCTACTGTTACAGGTTCTACTGCAGTTTCAATATCAGATAAATCAGATTCTGATATCACCAAATTGTGGCATATGCCATTGGGGCATATGAGTGAAAAAGGTCTTTCCATCCTCAGCAAAAGAGCTCTCTTATGTGGCCAAAGTACCGAAAATATGGAGTTCTGTGAACATTGTGTGTTCGGAAAGCAGAAAAGAGTCAGCTTCAAATCTCCAGCGATTCATAGAACAAAAGGTACTTTGGATTACATTCATTCCGATCTTTGGGGTCCTTCACGTACCCCATCAAAAGGTGGTGTCAGGTATATGTTAACTTTCATTGATGATTATTCAAGAAAAGTTTGGGTTTATTTTCTGAAAAATAAAAGTGATGTTTTCTTAAATTTCAATCAATGGAAAGTTTTGATTGAGAAGCAAACAGGAAAACAGGTTAAGCGGCTTAGAACTTTGTAATGATGAATTCAACGAATTTTGCAAGAATGAAGAAATGTCTCGACATCGTACTGTGAGAATGACACCTCAGCAAAATGGTGTGGAAGAAAGGATGAATAGAACTCTTTTGGAAAGAGCTCGTTGAATGATTTCAAATGTTAGGATGACAAACTCCTTTAGGGCAGAAGCTATCTCTACAGCCTATTATATTGTCAACCGAGCTCCTTCTGCACTTTTGAACTTTAAGACTCCAGAGGAAATGTGGTCAGGTACTCCTCATAATTATTCTGATTTAAAGATATTTAGTTGCCCTACATACATGCATGTAAATGATGAAAAATTAGAGCCAAGGGCTAAAAAGTGCATTTTTCTTGGGTATGCATCTGGGGTGAAAGGATACCGATTAAGGTATCCTGATCCCACGACACCAAAATTTATAATTAGCAGAGATGTAACCTTTGATGAATCCTCTATGTTACATTCTAGAAAAGAGTCTTCTAGTTCTTGTAATACAGACAAAGGAAAGAGTACACAGAAGCAGGTGGAGGTTGAGATTGGCATTCTTTCTAAGCCAAGCTCATCAACTTTGGAGCAAAATACAGTTAAAACTCATGAGGTTGAGCCAGAAGCTGAAATTCCTGAAGTTGAGACTCCTGAAGTTGAACCAGAAGAAGGGGAGTATTCTATGCCAAACATAGACCAAGAAGAGAAGGTAAACAACCATTAAGGTTTGGAGATTATGTTGCATTTGCTTTTTCAGTTGCACAGGAAACTGAAGAAATTAGAGAACCATCAAAATATTCAAAAGCAGTTTCTGGTGCTGACTCAGCTAAGTGGCTAATTGTAATGAATGAAGAAATTGAGTCTCTCCACAAGAATGGTACTTAGTCTCTTGTGAAGCCGCCATCAGGAAAAAGAATTGTTGGTTGCAAATGGGTCTTCAAGAAAAAGGATGGCATTCCAGGGGTTGAAGATGCGAGGTATAAAGCACGATTAATTGCAAAGGGCTATAGTCAGGTAGAAGGAGTTGATTTTAATGATATTTTCTCGTATGTTGTTTAACATAGCTCTATTCGTGTCTTGCTTGCCTTCGTTGCCATGTGTGATTTGGAATTAGAACAAGTTGATGTTAAGACAGCTTTCTTACATGGCGAACTTAAGGAACAAATATACATGCATCAACCTGAATGATTTGAAATTGAAGGAAAAGAAGATCATGTTTGCTTGTAGAAGAAATCCTTGTACGGATTAAAGCAGTCTCCAAGACAATGGTATAAAAGGTTTGATTCTTTTATGTTGGGTCATGGTTATTCGAGGAGCATGTATGATAGTTTTATTTACTTCCGAAAGTTAAATGATGGTTCATTTGTATACCTATTATTATATGTTGATGACATGCTTATTGCTGCTAAGTATTTAACAGAAATTCACAATTTGAAAAGTACGCTGAAAAGTGAATTTGAGATGAAAGATTTGGGAGCAGCTAAGAAAATCCTTGGCATGGAGATCAAAAGAGATCGAAAAGCCAACAGGCTATTTCTGACCCAGAAGAAGTACTTGGAGAAAGTCTTAGAAAGGTTTGGCATGAAAGATGCTAAACCAGTTAGTACCCCTCTTGCTGCTCATTTTAAGTTATCAGTTGCTCAATCCCCGCAGTCAGAGAAAGAAGATAGGTACATGGCGCAGGTTCCTTATTCCAAGCAGTCGGTAGTATTATGTATGCAATGGTCTATATACGTCCAGACATTTCACAAGCAGTAAGAGTGGTAAGCCGATATATGGCTTGCCTTGGTAAAGCACATTGGCATGCTGTGAAATAGATTCTCAGATACTTGCGAGGTACTTCAAACACATATTTTGAGTTTGGGAGAAATACTAACACTTTGGTTGGTTTTGTAGACTCAGATTATGCAGATGATCTTGACAAAAGAAGATCGTTGATAGGCTATGTATTTTGCATTGGTGGTTGCGCTATTAGTTGGAAAGCTACATTATAATATATAGTAGCTTTATCTACTACCGAAGCAGATTATATGACAGTGACCGAGGCGATCAAAGAAGCTTTATGGTTGAAGGGTCTATTTGCGGAACTCAGTTTACACCAAGGTAGTATTACCATTTTCTGTGATAGTCAAAGTGCCATTTACTTGACTAAAGATCAAATGTATCATGAGAGGACGAAGCACATTGATATAAAGTATCATTTCATCCGAGAAACCATTACTGAAGAAAAAGTCTCTGTTCAGAAGATCAACAATAGAGACAATCATGCTGACATGTTCACAAAACCTCTTCCAGTGTCCAAGTTCAAGTTTTGCCTGAACTTGATTGACATTTATGAAGAATGATTTTGCCCATTGGGGTTTTTGCGGAGAAGGTGGAGCAAATTTACTATATATAAGCCGAAATTAGGCCAAGGTAGAGATTTGTAATATGGCCATTAATTTGGCTTCTTCTCAAGTGGAGGCCAAATTTTCATGACATTTGCCATGACATAATATCCACTATAACAAAATTTGTGGATCATGACATTTTCCATGACATAATATCCACTATTAGGCCAAGAATTTCTTGTTATAAATAGAGGAGTTTCTCCTCATTTGTAAACACACCAATTCAAGAGCTTTTCACTCGTCTTTCTTTCTCCTCCTTTATTATAGAGTATTTTATAAGAGTGTGAGTGTTGGAAAACACTTGTGTGAACCTTTTCTTTAGAGTGATCTTGTGAGGTTATTCTCTTGGGGTATTTGGGAATTAGAGTATTTACTCTAATTTTGTACTCTCTTTTGTACTCTTGTTGGTATAGTAAAATTGCTCCTCTCCGCTTGTGGATATAGGTCACCTTGACCGAACCACGTTAAACTTGTGTCTTCTTTATCTTCTTTAATTGCCGTTATTATCAACTTGCATTGTCTTTATTATTGTCATTATACCGTTGTTTGGCTAAATTCCGCACTACCCGGGTTCTTGATCCTAACAATATTACTGAAGCAAGTATGGCTGATGTAGATGCTTGTGACATACTCCCTCCGTTTTAATTTGTGTGAATCCATTTGATTGGGCACGAAGTTTAAGAAAAGAGAGAAGAACTTTTGAACTTGTGGTTTAAAATAAGGCACATATATTTTGCGTGGTTATAAATAATTGTATAAAAGTAAATTATTTTCAAATAAAAGTACATGGTTTTGAGAATAAAGGTACCTCTAAAGTCATCACCCGGAGGACTTCAACTTCACCTCCGATTCAGTTGGGACTCTTCCTCATCCATTTGTCTTACCAAAAGAAAAGAGGAAAAAAGAGTAGAAAGACGGTGAAAGTTGTGCCAATTGTTTGCGAGGAGATAAAAACAAAAATGTTGCTGAGCTTGTTAGCCGTCCATGAATTGTTTTTCCAAAACATAGAAAACAAATTAAGTTGTCTAATGATTTATTATCTGTTGTAATTTAATTTTCTGCACTATGATGTGTTTCTAAATTTTTTCATGTTTGTCATTTAAATAAAGCATAAAAATTCAAGCTTATAAGGCGATCAGTTCTTACATATACTTATATCTTCATAATATAATGCTTTCTACTTTCTACAATAGATAAAACGATTATAGATCATCCACATCAAATTTTTTTGAATAATTGTCGTCAAGGTAACTTATTTATGCTACATTTAACAATTTTATTACTTTGTTGCTTAACAATTATATTATTACACTTATTTTTTGTTACATACAAATCTGACAAATGCGAATTCTAATTAATGGCCAAAATGTGTTGATCGTTTATATGTTTTGTATTTTCTTTTCCCTTTTTATGTCACATCTCCTTCGCTTATTTAAAATATAAACATGAGAAACCAACTGGTAATTGGGATAGGGAATATATATTTTGGCTTTTTGCTTAAGAACACATTAACTCTTGAATTTGTTGAGTTAGGTTTTCTTTTCCAGTTTGGTATCAACCTTGAGAATATAATTACAACCATTAATAGTGTTATGGTTGAAGAAATGAGATAAGAGAAGATTTATATCTTTTAGTTATATAAGAATTTTAACAATAATTATTTAACTATATTTTGATTTCCTTTAAGGCTAATTGCAAGCTAATTTACTAGTAATATATATATATATATATATATATATATATATATATATATATACTCAGACATGGTGATAAGTTACTCCTCCTAAAATAAGTAGTAATAAGCATCTCCGACTTTAATTAGTACTCATTTCATCAAGTAGAAGTATTAAAAATAAAAAATTTGAAAGTTTATATACCGACTTTAAAAGTCAGTGCAAGTTTTTTTTTTTGTAATTAAAAAAAATACTCCTATTATTTACCAAGTATATATGTATAGTACAAAAAATAACACCATATCTGGACAGCAACCCCAGATAATTCGGGGCCATTTTGCCTTAATTGCAATTTGCAAGAATGGGATCGGATGTGTGACATTAAAACAAAAACTAAAAGGAAAAAAAATATCCACTTGTCGTAATTTACAGGATAGGATTCCAATAAGGTAGTGAGTATTATGATTAACATACGAGCAACTGCTATTGAGTATCTAACAGAGTTTAATTTCTTGTGACGCAAGACAAGAGCCATTCCAGTCACAAGTACAAAATTAATGCTGAGTTCTACTTTTTTAAAGATTTTCTTGCCTGAATTCTTCCTAAAGATTTTCTTTTTCCTTCCCCAGTTTTGGTTCTGGAATTTCTCTTTCTCTTTTCTTTCGGCAATAAAGGGACAAACGATACGTAAAACAGACGCTGAATACTCAGCTACTTTCTGTTTTCGGTTACTATATAGTATATCCTAGGACTAGGATGTTCGTTCTCATCAAAACAACCAATTTATTAAAATTTAATATGCCCTTCATTTCTAATCGACCATTATAAATTGCCATATAAGTCTGAATTTGAAAATAGTTATTCATGTCCCTCTTTAATTTATCTTTATTTTGCAGAGCATCACACTCTCTGTGGTTTTCTCTTTATTCCGTTTGGCTTATGGTTTAAGTCTAGCGGTCTAGTTTCAGACTACAAGTCTAGTGATATTGATATTACTAACATTTAATTAAGCCATTAAGGGGTGGGTAGGTAATCTACTTTTCTTCTTTTTAATATATATAATATGGAGAGACGTAAGCATGAAATTTTACTCCAAAATGATCAAATTTTAGGCAATATGAATTTGCACTAGGATGGTCCTCATCCTCATTCTGTGTCAAGTCAATTTTGTCCAAACAATTGATTGATACGTTTATTATGTATACCAGTTAACTAAATTAAATTAATGCTATTTTTTTAATAAAGGTAAATGCCTTTTTGTTCATTATCGTCGAATTGTCGAGTTATTATTGGCACATGGCGTATTTAAACCAATCAAGGATATGGACCAGTTATATTATTGGCACATGGGATATTTAATTTTGTAAATCAGTGGTACGGACCAGTAAATTTTATTTGCTTAGATAGCAGTAATCCTCTTATCTGCCGCTCTCATTAATTTTACGGATAATTTCAAAGAACTCCTTCCAGGTTTCGCCATATCACACTAACCTTCCTTGTGATTTATAATATTACGCCTACCTCTCTTATTTTAATTTTTTTGTAACCATTCTTTAAACTCATTCAAAATAAATATAAATAAAATACAATTTGACACTCATACCTATATACACTCATACCTCTATATTTCCTTTTAGTAACGAGATAATATTTTAAACTACAAATAGACTATAATTATTAAGCTTTTAATTTATTCTATGTAACAAAACTACTAAAATATATTTTATTGTTATTACTGAAGAAGGTTATCCAATTTTTAAAATGTATATAGAATGAGGTAGTCACAGTATCCCAGTAGCTTGACTTGCAAATATATAATATGCTCATGACAAAAGGTCAGAGTTGGTGACAACATTTACGAAGCTACGTTATTAATATTCGACATTAGTCTCTTCCCATTTTATTTATTTTATTTTTCAAAAATATTCTAAACATATCCAAACAAAATAGCTGCTACGTCGGTTTCATTAGTTCTTATGTTGTTTTCAAGGACCATTTTGATGACAAGAAAAATCAAACTTTCTCTAACACTCGAGTAATTAAATTCAATGTAATTTCTCTAATTGAAAGAAATTAACATTAAAAGGGAAAAATCTGTCAAATTGTATTTTATTTATATTTATTTTAAATGAGTTTAAAGAATGATTACAAGAAAATCAAAATAGGGAGGTAGGCGTAATATTGTAAACCACAAGGGAGGTCAGTGTGATAGGGTGAAACTTGGAGGGAGGTCTCTGAAATTATCCGTTAATTTTATTCTTTTATAGCTCCGCTATTTTATTTTTGGAGTATTATCACTTTAAGCCCGCGCCAGAAACTATTTACATCTGATAGCCGAAAAAATATATAAAACTTGTATAAATTTTGTATATAACATATAGAATATATATATATATATATATATATATATATATATATATATATATATATATATATTATACATTTAATATATATATTATTTTTACGGCGGCTACACAATATAATTTTTCCTGTTTGAGTCCAAGAGATAAAAGAATAGAAGTATTATGGATAACGTCAGACAAATGGATGATTTTGGATTTTCTCATTCATATACAATTTGCAAGTTCATTTTCATCCCTATAAAATTAAAGTACAAATGACAAAGCACAGTGAACAACTTCCACAAACCACACGAAGAGATCATTTTAAGTTCCATAACAAATTCAAATTTGGGCTATATTAATTTTCTTAATTTAATGAAGTTCGGAAATATTTAAATAAAAAAGATAAGCTGGTGGCATTTAGTTGATTGTTTTTTTCTCTGAAAACTGTCTTTGCTGAGGATAAATTGTCCAGATACCTAACCCAGTCAGTGGCTTTGAATATGTAATCATGAGCCTATAATGTAGAACTTACAATTCAATAGGACCACAATTTTTTATAAGAGTTGAAAGTCAAATATATGCATTATAAAATTAATTAGTCTCCATTAGAGAAATATTAGGGAGTACTTATATATCTTTTCATAGACAGACTGAGACAAGACTAAGAAGTGGGAAGAATTAGCCTTTGAGAACCTTTCAACCAACAAAAACACAAAATCAAATTCTAAAATAAATAAAATACGACTAAGGTACAATACACGCACATTTTAGCTAATACTCTCTCTCAACCGATACATGTGATGGTATAATATATTCAAAAAAAAAATGATATCTTTAAATATTTAAAATTAATTTCAAACTTTAAAGTTTACATATCATAGAAATACGCATAACTTGTTTTAAACTAGTATAAACTTTTTTTAAAAGAAAAATAATCTTAAATTTTGTATCCGACCAAGATGCATGCATCACATCAAATTGGACGGAGGGAATATTTAAATTTTGGGAAAATGGGAATAGTGACAAATGATATCCACGTTGAGTAAAATGTATAGCTTGACACAGCACATTGTCTAGTTTTTGTTCACATCAATGAAAACAAATCTGTTTCTCTATTATTATTTTTGTGTCCATTCATTTTAAGAAAAATGGAAAAATCAAAAGTTTATCAATCCCAAAGCCGTGTCAATCACTCAACTTCTTTTCTATCGTCGGCTTAATTAGTAGTTGGTCAAGATTAGCTAGCCCATCTTATGCGAAACTTAGCTTAAACGCAAAAAATAATATTCCAAAATAACCATAGCTTCAACAGAAAGTTGATGATTCCAAACTAACTTCCTTTTAACAAAAGCAATTAACCAACCAGCATCTACCTTTTAACCCATCACCTTCCGGATTAGAGATAAGATCTGCGTACACTTTATCCTCCTCAGAATTCACTAGTGAGATTTTACTGGATATGTCGCATCTACCGGAAACAACCTTTCTATCCTTCCGGGATAGGAGTAAGGTCTGCGAGCGGCTATGTTGGTATTGTTGCATCTACCTTTTAACAAGGCCTTATCATCACTATTGTTCCTCTCTAGAACATCAATTTAAAAATGATTAGAGTGGCCATTTATTTTCTGAATCGATGAAGAAAGGAAACTGATAACTGTCAAAATTTGGGATTCTAATTCTCCGGACTGAGAATAAAGACCATTGAACGAAAAATTGATAGATTTTCCATTGATGTATAGACCAACAATTAAATTCAAAATTCAGATCCAGATTGTCTTGGATCCTTGACAACACAATAACATCCGTGTTTAATAATTCACAAATTGAAAAAGGAAAAGAATATATATCTTACATACATCAAGTGTTCTTTCCTAATTAGAAGATCATATCGTGAATTTTTCTTTTCTGGGTAGCATTCATTGATTTACAGAAGACACCTTCTTTTAACATGATCAACAGACCTGAAGAATGAGTCAACTTCTTCTCTTGCCGCAACTTCAAAAAACTGAAGCTCATCTACTAATTTTCTCTTGCACGAGATCACTCTTTTCGGCTTCTTTGGGGCAGGTGGACAGCTGAGAATTTTGGGGATCAAATACTGAGGAGATCTTGGGGTTTTGATTTCTTCTTCTTCTTCGCTATCTCTTGAATTTTTTCCATCGTCTGAATTCTGTGAAGATAAAGTAGCTGTAATTACGTTGATTTTGGGTAATTGGATTTCCAACCGGAATTCTAGATCTGTAGACATTTTGAGTAGAATTCTATGGAATTTGGGAATTAAGTGGGTATGTGTAATGGACAAGAAATGGGAGGGATGTGCGTTAAGTTTGAGGTCAATATATATGGGCGGAAAAAGTGAAGAGAAAATTGTTAGTTAAAGGTTGAGATGTTGAAGAGGCGAGACGCGTGCCATTGAAGGTAGTAATTGAGTTGAACAAAAAAGGGCGTTTACTATTATTTCTTTATTCTTACACTAACCAAACAGCTTTTTTCCATGTCCATTTCACACTTTTATTCGCATTTAATAAATTAAAAAAAAAGTTATTGATAAATATTAAAAGAAACTTGTAGTATCAAACACAATGTATTATGACATTTTTATTACTATAACAACATATTATTATGGACAAAATAAAAAAGTGAAACAAAATGGAACACAGAGAGTAACTTAAATACATGATCATATGAAGCTTCTCCTTATATGGAAATATTGTTATTCCAATTTCTAAGCTTGCTATTCTTTCTAGTTTAAGCTTGGAGAGATATTAAAATGATTCCTCTAGTTAATTTTGTTGCTTCTTTTGCTTAATGTAGAGCCTTGTTTTAAATGTGTGCTTTGTATGACGGGAAAGAGTAAATTCCCTTAGTTAATTTTGTTGCTAATTTTGCTAAATGTATTGCCTTGTTTTCATTTGATGTATGTATGAGGACAAAAGTTAAAACTGATGAGTAGTGCCTTGCACTTGGTGTTAGGTATATTCTTTAATACCATGATTCTGAAGAGGATATTTTTTTTTTTTTTCACTTCTCCACAATTCATTGCATTCAACTTAGAAATAAAGAAGGATCAACTAGACAACTTTTACTTACATTTCAATGGATGACAATTAATTAACACTATCACTTTTTGTTTCATTCTCTAGTTTTAATTTGTCATACTTACAAGTTTTGATACCTCTATCAATGAAAACCTTATAAACATTTATTTGTTATAAAATAAAAGCAATTTAGTAAAATATAAACAAGAAATGTTATGAAATAAAAGTAATTTAGGAAAACATGAACAAGAAATGGAGATAGAGAGAAGGAAGAGATTTTCTTCTTCAATTGTGTGTATTTTCTTATCTATTACAAGGCCTTTATATAGGAATGAAGTGAAGAAAAATATGTCATTGAATATGTCATTAAGCATAGAAATATGTCGTTTAATATGTCATTAAGCATTTGAGAAGATCATGGAGAAAGAGTAGACATCCACCATAATTTAATTTTTCTTATAATACTCCCCCTTGGATGTCCATAGATAATGTGCCTCGTTAAAACCTTATTAGGAAAAAACCCTATGGGAAAAAAATCTTAGTGAAGGAAAAAGAGTACACATGTTTAGAAATACGCCTTTTAGTTGCCTCGTTAAAAACCTTGCAAGGAAAACCCAGTGGGACAAAACCTTGTAAGGGAAAAAGAGTACGACGCGTACTAACTCCCCCTGATTAGAGCATCAATTCACATCTTTGAGCCTTCGCATCCCAATCTTGTATACTAGTTTCTTGAAGGTTGATGTCGGTAGAGATTTGGTGAACAAATCAGCCATATTATCACTTGAACGGATCTGTTGCACATTGATATCACCATTCTTTTGAAAATCATGTGTGAAAAATAACTTTGGTGAAATTTACTTTGTCCTATCCCCTTCATGAATCCTCTCTTCAATTGGGCTATGCATGCTGCATTGTCTTCATACAAAATTATGGATAGTTTGTCACACTTCAAACCACATTTGTCTCGAATAAGGTGTATTATAGACCTCAACCATATACATAATCGACTTGCTTTATGAATAGCAATTATCTCAGCATGATTAGATAAAGTAGCCAGGATTGATTGCTTAGTCGATCGCTAAGATACGGCAGTGCCTCCATATGTAAACACATAGTCTGTTTGAGATCGAGCCTTGTGTGGGTCATATAAATACCTAGTATCAGCATAACCAACAAGATCGGGACTGCATTCATTCCCATAAAATAATCTCATATCGGTAGTCCCTTTTAGATACCGCAATATGTGTTTGATTTCATTCCAATGTCTCCTTGTAGGAGCAGAGTTATATCTTGTTAAGACATTAATTGAAAAAGTTATGTTAGATCTTGTAATGTTAGAAAGATACATTAGTGCACCAATTGCACTAAGATATGGTACTTAGGGACCAAGAAGCTCTTCATTATTTTCATGAGATCGAAATGGATGTGCTTTATCCATATAAAATCGCTTTAAAATCATTTTAGTGTATGTTGATTGATGGACAAAAATTCCATCTTTCATATACTCAATTTGTAGACCAAGACAAAATTTTGTCTTTCCAAGATCTATCATTTCAAATTCTTTCTTTAAATAGTCTACTGCTTTAGGAAGCTCCCTAGGAGTTCTAATGATATTTAAATCATCAACATACACGGTGATTATAATAAATTTAGATCCAGATCTTATTATAAAGACACAAGGACAAATTGAATCATTTTTGTACCCTTCTTTCAACAGGTACTCACTCAGGCGATTATACCACATATGTCGTGATTGTTTCAATTCGTATAAGGATTTTTGAAGCTTTATTTAATAAATTTCTTGGAAACCTTAATATGCTTCAGAACAATTTAAATCCTTCAATGATTTTCATTATACGCATATCACGTTTTTCTTGTATTGCCAGATTAAAACCTGAAATGGCGACATCCACCACAGGAGAACATGTCTCTGTATAATCAATGTCAGGATATTTACAAATCTTCTTGTGACACAAGTCATCTTTATGTCTATCGACTTGAACTTTTTTTTTCGCACAAGAACACATTTATACCTCCACTGTTTTATACTTTTAGGTGTTGGGACTATGCGTCCAACTTCATATTTTTCAGGTGAAATCAATTCTCATTGCGTATTTTTCATTTGGCCAATCATTTATCTGTCCAAATTTCATGACAAATTTGAGCTCAAGATCCTCGTCAATATTAATAATGTTGAGCGCTACATTATATTAACAATACCGCCGACGATCATTTTATATCGATTCTACTATTACCCAATAAAGACATAACTTATTGAGATCTCTTTATCTTATTATTTTCAGGTACCTGAGCCTCTCTCATGAAGTTTTATGAAGTGTTATGTCGTGGTGCTCGTCTGGAGCACTTGCCTCCTTATTATAACCATCTTGAACATTTGCTCATCTTTTTCTTCAAGGAGTTTTATCTTTGGAACCGATTAGTCTATTATGCTTCATGCATGCCATAGACTCTATTCATTATGAACTTTATTTTATTTGGAGCATTAGCAGCTGAGTATGACATTTAGTTTTGGGTTAGCAAATACGCCTGGCAATATTTTACAAATGAATTATCACTTGAACTTCAAGTTCACATTTTCTCGTACGAGGATCTCGATGTACTCATAATAATTCATTATATGCATTACTTTTTCAGTTGTCCATTTTCTCCCCCTATTGTTGAGATCACCAACACATATCTCTAGCCTTATTTGGGGATTCATCTTTGTGCATTGTGGTGGAACAATTAAATCATACACATTCATATTTCTAGATGGAAATTATTTGGTTCCTGACCCTGAACCGATTGTGATAGGGAGAATTTATCATAACTTGGCTAGATGCGTACAAATGCTGTTGTATATTAAATAATACATCACATACCAAATTTTATTTTGGCAGTTTTGTTCTCATAACCAATGGTTTAGATATAATTGGAGGCATACAATTTCTGCTAAACCAACTTGGATTTAAACCAGTATTATCAAGATAAATCATCATAATTTATATTCTAGAACTGTGCTCTAATAATTTGAGCAATCAATCTTGCAAAAGCCAAACTAACAAGTTGATAACAAATGCACATGTGACCATAGAATAGATGCATCTATTAAAATCATATAATAGTAAATGGTCCACATGGAAGGTGACTGGGCCCATATATTTATCACCTTTTATTCGTTCCAGAAATCAAGGGATTCAATCCCAACTTTTAACTGGTATATCATGAGAATACGTAGCGCAAGAGAATTCTTGAAGAATCTTCTATTACTTCAATATATGCCAATGTAATTTTCAATTAATTTTCCGCATCATAATTGAACCGGGATGGTCAACTGGTCATGCCAACTAATATTTGTTTTGGTAAACCTCTAGTTTACTTGTGGCTATGATTCCAGCATCATGCTTATATTTGTGTATTACAAATAGAAAGAAGATCGAGTAACCTTTCATATTTACCCGGTATGATTATAGTAATACAAAGATATCCAATCTTCTTTTCATTTATAGTCTCAATATGCGAACCACTTTGGCTAACATATTTGTAAATCAAAATATTTCTTTTGAGACTTACTACAATATTAATGTCATGAATAATTTTATTCATCCGGGTAGTAATAAATTAGTTCTTTAAGAGCTCTTAACTGCTTTTGTACTACAAAATATTTTGTCACACCATCCATATAATTAATGTCTCCTTTACAAAGAGAATCATATTATAATAATTGTCATGTCCAAAATCATCATAAGAAAAATAATTTCTTGCTTTAATTTTGCTTTTAATAACTTTCATAAAGCATGACAAAATATTTTTGGCGTATCACATGTATGCGATCAATGATATATTCATGTAACTACACAATAATATTCATTATCGTTTTTTGTCTCAAACCTCCCTTATAGGTGAGTTGTAGTATTTATCCAACCATGCACAAGTACATTATCATGCATAATCTTTATCACATATATATATTCACATTCACTTTCAGGAATGAGTATGCAATCTCAATATTTATCACAAGTCACATTCTCTTCAAAAAATTTCTCCCTTTTTTATAATTACTATAGTGATAACTGTTATTATTTTGGCCTTTTGCTCGCCCATATTCATTGGTCAATCATTTGTCTTTATTTAGACTTATCATGCACTGCTATCACATTCACTTCAAGAATGGAGCAAATCAAGTGGGACAAACTTCATGCTTTTTCATGAAAAATATATTATTTTTCTTTAGTTATTATTATTATTATTATCAATATGGTGCATTAGGACTCAAACCCAATGCCTTACCCACATAAAGGCATACTAGGCCAAAATACGTTGGAACTTGAATCCAACGTCTTTTCATCAACATAGTACATTGGGACTTGAACCCATCGTATTACCCTCAATCTTTGGCATAATAGGCCAAAATTTACTAGGACTCGCACTCGAGCCTTTAAAATATTATTATTTCATAATTATAGGCATAAGTAAATTAACTTTCAAGAAGACATATATTACTATTTCAATCTTGAAACAGTTCCTCTGCAACAAAAATGCTAGTTAGGATATATGTCAATTTATTATTATTACTATTATTATTATTATTTTAAAAAATGATATAATTACTTTTATATTTTAATAAATTAATTAGGGAAAAGGTGCAGATAGCCTATAACCACTTATATTTCAAAGACTATAAGAACTTCACCAAAAAAATCCAATACGGAGGAATGAGCCTTATGTTTCCAACAAAAATATTTAAGGCTTAATGCATAACCGTGACTATTATAAATTATAACTATAATGAGTTTATATTGATTATATATTCAAATGCAAAATTTGCAAGGTACCGTAAAATCGCCTACATATTTGATAATTCTGCTTTCAATGAAATACATCATGTGATGGTAAAAATATTATTACTAAATTACCTTAATAATTATCTAACATATTATGTATACGGTCAGAACATATATATACATTGGAATATTATCTTTATTTTATAAGAGATGTAGAAAATAAAGACATACCTTTCCAGTTCTTTATTTCAATGGATACAATTGAAAAAAAATATTTTAACTAAACACTGCACATAAAGTTAATGCAAAGATATGAAAGTATGAATAGGTTTAGATGGATGTAAAACTTATCTTTGTATTATCATTCAAGATATTTTTCATTGTACTTGATCTCATTGTCTGCTTATAATTTACATAGTCTTGACATAGAAGATCATGAAATGAGCAATTCGTGCTGATAACGTGTTATAAAATAAAAGCAATTTAGTAAAACATGAACAAAAAATGTTATGAAATAAAAGCAATTTAGTAAAACATGAACAAGAAATGGAGATAGAGAGAAGGAAGAGATTTTCTTCTTCAATTGTGTTTATTTTCTTATCTATTACAAGGTCTTTATATAGGAATGAAGTGAAGAAAAATATGTCATTGAATATGTCATTAAGCATAGAAATATATCATTTAATATGTCATTAAGCATTTGAGAAGATCATAGAGAAAGAGTAGACATTCATCATAATTTGATTTTTCTTATAATATTATTAATTTATTACGAGGAGGAAATGGAAAATATGCATGAAAAGATAGAGGAGAAAGACAAAAGAAGAGAAAATTTGGAGAATTAATGATTAGAAGAGGCAGTGGGGGAGGGGGAGGGGAGCAACAAAAAAGAGGATTGGAGAACCTTTCCTTTGCTGTCTCAGTCAGATCTGAAATTTATAACATTCCGTTTTTAGGGATTGCCATGTGAAGTTTACAACTTGCTTTTGACACAAAGAGTTATAACTCTATCAACTTTGGGTACCTCCCACCACCGTCATTACATCCCCTTCTCTTGCGCTCCCATATCATCTATCTTTTTCTTCTTTTCTTTTTGGAAACAAATTAACAAATGTGGTTTGGTATGATTTGAATTACCAATGATTTTGTCCATCAAAATTTGGACAAAGAAGAAAAATTACTTAATTGTTTTATCTTCGTTAAATTTTAAATTCGAAATCTGATAAAAGATAAATAAAAAAAGGCATATTTTTGTGTATGTCTTCATCTTGTTTTATTGCGTGAGTTGCGAAAGGTTACATAATTTTTAAAGTAAAATATACTCATTATGTATTTTTTATGTATAGAAATTAGGAACGAGATTGGATAAAAATGGAGTAAAAAAAAGAAGATTTGTCGCAAAACAATGAAGTATGGTGTTTATGATTGCGCGCTACGCGAAAGTTGACGTCCCTCCAATTTTCTATCCGATTTTTGATTATGTTGGACCACCCTCCACCCTATCTGAGTCATATAAGTACACTCTAAACACGATTTTTATATAACTTTGAAGGGGAAACACTAATTTGGAGCAAGACAAGATCCTCTGAGGCAAGAGCACGCTAGGAGCAAGAGGGAAGATTCAACCACGAGTTTCCCTTATTCTTCCTATTTCTTGTTGTTGGTTATGAATTCTAGCATTGTGTTTTCACATACTTTTATTAGTAGCTAATTCTATTGTCTAGGGTTTTGATGAAATTTTTTTGTAGGATAAATTCTTATTACGTTTTGATATAATTGAGCATCTGGATCTCTCTATGTGTTCAACTCCGTGCTTACTTTAGTTAACCGAAAGAGCTCTCAGTTGACAGTGCTTATTTATTATGTATTGCTTGGGAAATGATAGATATTTAAGTGGTTGTTGAACAACGTCACCCTAACGTATGTGAGGAATCAATAGGCGGATTTAAAGGTGGGTTTAGGAATAAAAAAAGCCTTGACGTGGTCATAGTAAGCGGTAAGATAGTGCCAACTAGCGTAATTCAAGAGAATATGTCTAATAAATTGTTATAGTTGTTCGGAGAGAGAATTACGATACTTTAAGTGCTCACGATCACTAAAGAATGCTCAGGCAAAATTATAGGAGATGTAGTGGGAAGCATTACGAAAATTAAAAAAATCATAACTCTAGTCCTCCTTAATCTTGTCACCAATTTCATCCTTGTTAGTTGATAATTTTATTACTTTCTAGTATTTATTAGTTAACTGGTTTTAAATAAAAATCACAATCTTTATAATTAAAAAATTATTCGAACTTGTTTTCTTAGCAATATTGAACAATTGTAGCTAAGCCTTAGTTCTCTATGGGATTCTACTCCTCACTCGTAGACTAGATTATATTTACAGCGACTGATTATCCTTTCTAGGACTAGAGTTTGTCATGATCAAATTTTAGTGCTGTTATCGGGGAACGAACGGTCTAGGTATAACTGTAAATATTTTCACGTTTCAAGTTTGAGCTCTTATTTTATTTTTATTTAATTTAATTTATACTTGCTGATTTGAGAAATGTGGCACCTTGGAGTTATGAGAATTTTAATGTTGGAAATTCTGCGTTTGATCTTTCTTATGAATATTGTGTAGGGAATCACCCGTGGTAAAATTATCAAAATATTTCCTGGAGTGAATCATGTACACCGACTCAATCTTATGTGTAAAATATGTGTAGTAGTCAAGATGACCGATTTTATGGTTGTGCTTGTATTTTTATCCTCCCTCAATCTCCTATATGATAGTTCTGCTTTTTCTTGTGAAACTAATAGGAACAAAGAACTACAGAAAACTTATCTCAAGGATATTAAGGATATGTTAAAGTTCCTTATGGAACAAAATAATGAGAAATATTTGCAGAAACAAAGGCAAGAGGCAATAATTCGCAACTTGAAGGCTCAAGTTAGTCAAGTGGTTGAAGATTTTAATACTCAACAAACTAATATTGTGGATAGTAGCCAAGTATAGTGTGCACTAAAAATTGAGGTGCTAATGGAGGAGGTCAGAGCAGAATATCAACAATCTAACCAATTAGAATTTCACGATGTCGATGTTAAATAAGTGATACTAAAGTCAGTCAAGTACATTGAGGATATAAATTTAGTTGACTCTAGTGTGATTGGTGTTGAGAATGTTAAAAATCTAAAAGTTCATGTATTTGAGCGCATTTGGCCTAATTCTAAATACTTTTATATGTTGTGTTTGAATGATGAAATGAGAATAGATCATTACAAGTAAAAAAAGGAGTCAAGGAAAGAGGTAGCTGAGCGATAAATTTTGAAATTTTCAAGGCCGTGTAGGCAAGGTGATACTCCTCAGCTGAAAAGCAAAAGGTGCGTAAAGAAATATTTAATTTTTGACTTGCAACAATTTGTATTGTCCCAAGAGAACAATCACAAGCTTGAATTATACCTTGGGATCCAATTCATAAGTTTTACTAAATATATGTATTAATACTATGAGAAAACGAATAAACAGGAAAAAATGACACAACTTGATGTAAATTGTCTCTTGGTGTGTTAGTTATGTGCTTGATTTTGCTCTAAAAGTTTAGAGGTTCAAACCTCAATAAGCACATTTTTTTTGCAAATATTTTAGAGAGCCTGTATGGTTAAAAATTGTGATGAAGTATAATTAGACCCATGACCTTTCTAACTTGAAGCTCAACAAAACTAATAGACTAAGAATATTTCTTGTCTAGAAGTATGATAGTTGAAGTTATTCTCGTACTTCTAAAAATTTTGACACCGCTTACAAAAATTCATGAGTATGTCCCTGAACATTACATTACCAAAAGCGGAATACAAGTCACATAAATCCAAAAATCCGATAATACTGAGTCATAAGCTCTACAGACAGTACACCAAAAATCTCAAAATACAACACTATTTGAAAATGAAATAAATAGTAGCAAAAAACTATAGAAGGTGAGTCTGAGGCCTGCGAGGGGAATAACAAGTATACCTTGAAGTTTTCCCAACTCTATCTCAACTCTCTACTGTCCGGCACGATTCGAGATATCTGGATCTGCATAAAAATATGCAGAAACGTAGTATGCCACAATTGGTATCCAGTAAGTATCTAGACTAACCTCGGTGGAGTAGTGATGAGGTTCAAGTCAAGACACTCACTAGACATAAAACCTATGCAGAATATCAATATAAAACTAACAACGAATAACATAATGAATAAATGGCAACAGAGAGTAAACATGTGATAACACTATAAATTAACCAAAAAAACAAGTAAGATACATAGTGAAATCAATTAAGAAAACAATGACATGTTCAAATCATCAAAGCCTTTCCAACACAAGCTTTACAACAAGAATCACCCCCATGTACCACACATCATAATCACAAATCACAGATCATCCTTATGCCGCTGCGTGAGCTTCACATTTAAAATATATATTTTTTTCTGAAATAGCTTCACGCGCATAACCCCCTTATCCCACGACGTGTGCATCACAATGAAGTATTTTTCCTTACTAGCAACATGCGCATAAACCCCCTTATCTCGTTGCATGCACATCAATAACACCACCCTTATGCCAGTGCATGCGCATCTCATTCACAACACAATAATCAACCGCACCACACGTGCACATGTACCACAACATCAATGGAACAATAATACCAATGCCACAACAACACATAACTCATGGCTCAACAACAAAGTATACAAGAATCACAACAATAATATAATGAAATGGGGAGTGAACAACAATAAAATGTGTCTCATATATTAAACAACACAAAATCAAGGCATATTAATAAGCCTAAGATCTAATCCGATCAATTAACACACCTACGCCCGTGTACACACCCATCACCTTATGGACACGTCATTCATATAGTACCAATAATGTAATTAGACCAAACCCTAATGGGAAGTTTCCCACACAAAGTTAGGCAAGACACATACCTCAATCAAGCTAAATCAATCCTTTAATAAGTCCTTCCACCAGCAAAACAACAGTCCAAAACAAGAGAAAATGGTCTAAAACTTATACGAAATACACCCGAGGCCCCCGGGACCCCATCCAATAACATCAATCAGTCTTAAAACATAACACGAACCTACTTGAGGCCTTAAATTACACCGGTCAACTTCGAAACTACGAATCGCACATCAATTCAAGTGTAACGACCCGATTGGTCATTTTATGTAATTGCACCTCGTTACCCCTTTTATTACTTCACACTTCTGAGTTTGTGCTTTTATGACTTGCAGGGTTGATGAATTTTGTTTCGAAAATTTGAAAATATTGACCAAACTTTGACTTTTGTGAAAACAACCCCATAACTGTATTTTTATGACTTTGATAGCTTTGTATCGTGATTTTGGACTTGGGCATAAGGCCGAAATTGATTTTGGAAGTCCGTAGGTTGATTTGTGTTGATTTACCAAAATTTGGCAATTTAAAGTTGAAAAGTTTGACCGTAGGTTGACTTTTAGCTATCGACTCGAAATTTGATTTTGAAACTTGAAATAAATCTATTATGGCATTTAAAACTTGTCTGCAAAATTTGGTGTCGTTTGGAGTTGGTTTGATAGGTTCCGGATGCTTAGTTGTAATTCTAGAAGTTCATGAAAATTTCCTTTGAATTCCATGCATTAAAGCTCAATTCGTAGTTTTAGATGTTATTCTTTTATTTTGATTGCGTGAGCGAGTTAGTATGATGTTTTAAGAATTGTGTGAAGGTTTGGTTTGGAGCCCCGAGAGCTCGGATGAGTTTCGGACACGTTCCGGAAGTATTTTGTACTGAAAATAGCTGCTGGTGTCTGGTGCCCTCTAGTGTCGCAATTGCGAACACCAGGGTCGCATTTGCGACCATAGCAGGAATCCCAGGTATCGCAAATGCAATGCCCCTTAGTCAGATTTGCGAAGAGCTTCTAGGCTGGGCTAGGTTCGATTTTGCGACAAAAATGTCGCTTTTGCGAGGGCAGGAGCGGTCGCAAATGCGATCCAATCTTCGCATTTGCAAAGAGCTTCAGAAGCCTTCAATGCCTCATTTGCGAGGCTTTCTTCGCAATTGCGAACCTATATTGCAATTGCTATATCTGCAGCTGAACATAAGGGCTGAAAGTCGGGATTTATCTCTCATTCTCTCATTTTTGAACCCTAGACTCGGTAGGAGATGATTTGGAGAGGGAATTTTTCACCTACAAACCTTGGACAAGTTATTCTAATCTATTTCGAATCATATTCCATCAACATATCTTAGATTTTAGCATCAAAATCATGTGAATCAAAGTAGAAATTTATGAAACTTTGTCAAGTTTTTGAAAAATAAGAAATTGAGTTTTGAGGGTCGATTTGGACTCGGATTTTGAAACTAATCACATATATGAACTTGTGGGGTCATGGGTAGACGGAATCTACCATTGGACCCAAGTTTTAACCGGACGAGTCCCGGGTTGACCTTTGTTGACTTTTTGTAAAAAGTGTAAAAATCTTAACTTTATCTATTTCAATTGAATTTCCTAGCATTGTTTGATGATATTGAGTCAATTTTCTATTAGATTTGAGCCGTGTGGAGGCGTATTTTAAGGAAAAAGCTAATTTCGAGTGTTCAATTGGCCTAGTCGAGGTAAATATCTCGCCTAACTTCGTGTGGGGGGATTACCCCATAGGATTGGTATTGTTTGATTCAATCGTGTTAAGTGAAATCCTTGTACGCAAGGTGACGAGTAGGTACACGGGTTGTACATAGTATTTGACCGGTTTGGGCTACTTAGACTAATTCCATGCTTTAATTGAGGTTAGTCTTGATACTTACTGGGCACCATTGTGGTGTACTCATACTACGCTTTTACACATATTTTTGTGCAGATCTAGGTACGTCTGCTCGTGCCGGAAGTTAGAGGTTGTTATAGCTACTGCTTGGGAGACTTCAAGGTATACCTGCTCCATATCTGCATGCCTCGGAGTCACCTTCCCTATTTTACTTCTTGTTGTATTTTTCTTTCGAACAGTGATGTAGTAATACTCTAGTTGTATTCTTTAGAGCTTATGACTCAGTTCCAAAGGTTTTGGGGGTTGTATTGTGAGATTCTGTTTTTGGAAGGCTTTATCTATTATTCAGATGTTTTCAGTAACTTGTTAATTTATATCTATTAAGTTATCATTATTTGTTAGGCTTACCTAGTCGTAGAGACTAGGTGCCATCACGACATCCTTCGGAGGAAAATTGGGGTCGTGACACGCTAGTATCAGAGCTCTAGGTTCATAGGTATTACGAGTCATAAGCAGGTTTAGTAGAGTCTTGCGGATTGGTACAGAGATGTCTGTACTTATCTTTGAGAGACTACGGAACTGTTAGGAAAACTTTACTTCTTTGATTCCTTATCGTGCGAATTGGTTTATTTGAAAACTAAATCTTTGACTTTCTATTCTCTCACAGATGGTGAGGACACGCACCGCAGGATATGACGATCAGACACCCGCGCCCCTACTAGAGGCATGAGAGCCGGGGCCGGGATAGAGGCCAAGGACAGGCACGTGGTGCAGCCAAAGCACCTGCCTGAGCTGCGACTGAGGAGCCACTAGTATCTCCAATCGAGGGAAAAACACCCGAGGCGCCTATTGCCACCCCAGCACTTCAGGAGACCCTCGCACATTTCTTGAGCATGTTCAGTACCTTAGATCAGGCGGGGTTGATCCCACTTGCACCAGTCATATCTCAGGCTGGGGGAGGAGCACAGACTCCCACGGCCCGTACCCAGAGCAGCGGGTCCAGGTAGATCAGGTCCCAGAGGTTATACCAGTACAACCTATTGCTCCGGTTCAGCTAGGGGTGCTTATTGGGCTGATCAGGCGAATAATTACGCTTAACGGTTTGACTTAACGGTTATCGAATTATAAATATTGTAATCCGCTAGCAATTCAATAAGACAACGGGCATATTGATATCGGATTAATAATTATCGGGTGGTTATTGGGCGGCTTATCGGCTAAACCAAATAGTAATTTTTTGAATAATCATTCAAACAATACCTAACAGTTCAAATCAATACCAAATTTTTAATACCATCTAAGATCTAACCAAACGATATTTTTGAATTGAAGAATCTTTAAGACTACTCATACACGTATTAACCAAGTTCAGTAATCAATCAAATATTCGTTCTTCACAAGATAGAAAAGGATATTGGTTCTTACAGAAAAGCTAACTTTAAAAAAGGACATAAAACCAAACAATCTAATCAAGTAGTTCTAGTTCATTGCACTACAATATGATCACTGATCAATTCCACAAAACTTATAAATCATCCTCCTGTTCATCCAACAAAAGGTATTAGAACATATAATGGCCACCAGTTATCCACACTTGCTAAGTTGCATGACAAAGAATTGTCCGAGAAAGGATCATCATACTTCTACCCCCTCATTGATAACCTTTCCTTTGAATTCCTCTTCCGTTTGTTCTGTGAGGGAAGAAGTCCAACTGATACAAGTCTTGGCAGCTTTTCCATCTAATATATAATGCATTCTTAAGTACCTATGGCAGATAGAAATCGATATCAAGCTTGTTTTGGTCAACGAAGTGTAAATACATAGGGGTTTCAATAGAAATTTATATACATAGGGGTAAAACTATAAATATAAAAAATCTTAACGGGTTAATGATTTACTCGATAAGAAAATTAAGTAATCCGCCCCAAAATCATTAAGCTGTTAATTATAAAATCTCAATCCGTTCACCATCCATTACCGCGATAATCCGATACCAATAAGCCAATAAGCTATCGGTTCGGTTTAGTTCGGTTAACTGTTTTGGTTTGGTTTTGAACAACCCTAGGTTTAGCCCGTGGTTAGGGAAGCAGCATCTGAATAGGAACAACTCAGGCTCGAGAGGTACAAGAAGTACCACCCTCCTACTTTAAGTGGTATGGCTTCAGAAGATGCGCATGGTTTTCTTGTGGAGTGTCAGCGCATTTTTCGCAGTATGGAGACGAGTAGGGTTGCTTTTACTACATTCCAGCTAAAGGGAGTGGCATATCAGTGGTGTCAAGTGTACAAGGTGGGTAGCCCAGCCGAGGTAGCTTTACTTTCATGCGATCAATTTTCAGAGGTTTTCTTGAGAGAGTTTGTTCCTCAAACCCTTCGGGATGCTTGGCGCGCGGCGTTTGAGTGGCTGCGCCAGGGTACTATGTCAGTGTCAGAGTATGCTGTCCAATTCAGTAATTTGTCTAAGCATGCACTAGTTTTGGTTGTCATAGTCATAGAGCGAGTCTAAGAGGCTCAACCAGAGTATTAGATTCAGCATGGCTAGGGAGTTGGAGCCAGACACTCCGTATCAGTAGGTAGTTGAGATTGCAGGGAGGTTGGAGGGTATACGAGACCGTGATAGAGATGATAGGGAGGCCAAGAGGACTCATGGATTGAGGGATTTAGTGGTGTTCAAGCTACAACTACAGCCCGTCATGGTAGAGGCTATGTGAGCCATCCAGTTCACTCAGCACTTCCACCTGCTACTAGTGCTCCGGTTGTTCCGAGGTCTCAAGTTGCACACTTTACTCAGCCACTTTCTAGTGCACCTCCTGCACAGGGTGCCTTCAGCGATCAGTCCAGCCGACTAGGCCTAAGACAGTCCCAGCCGCCACGCCCACCGTGAGCTTTTTTTGAGTGTTGGGATATATGTCGTATGGTCAGAGACTGCCCCAGACTCAGGAGGGGTGCACCTTCCCAGACTACTCAGGCTCCACGAATTCAGTTAGGTCTGTAGACTTCTCAGGCCATGATTGCTTCCCCAGTTTCCACTCCACCCGCTCAGCCAGCTAGGGGTGGAGACGGGCGGGTAGAGGTCACCCTAGAGGGGAGGCCAGGCCAAATTATATGCTCTTCCGAGTAGGATAGAGTCAGTTGCTTCAGACTCAGTCATTACAATTATGGTTCAAGTTTTCCATAGAGATGCATCAGTCTTATTTGATCCAGGATCCACTTATTCATATGTGTCATCTTACTTTGCTCCGTATTTGGATGTATCTCGTGATTCTTTGAGTTCTCCTGTTTATGTGTCCACACCTGTGGGATATTCTATTATTGTTGACTATGTGTATCGGTCATGTTTAGTTGTGATTGCTGGTTTTGAGACCAGAGTTGATCTGTTGTTACTTAGTATGGTTGACTTTGATGTTATCTTGGTCATGGACTGGTCCTTATCATGCTATTCTTAATTGTCACGCCAAGACTGTGACGCTAGCTATGCCAGGTTTACCACGTTAGAGTGGAGGGGTGCATAAGATTATGTTCCTAGCAGGGTTATCTCATTTCTAAAGGCTCAACGGATGGTTAAGAAGTGGTGTAATATTTATCTGGCCTTTGTGCGGGATGTCAGTGCTGATACTCCTACAATGGAGTCAGTTCCTGTAGTGAGAGATTTCCCGATGTATTTCCAGCAGATCTTCCGGGCATACCGCCCGATAGAGATATCGGTTTTGGTATTGACTTGTTGCCGGGCACTCAGCCCATTTCTATTCCACCATATCGTATGGCCCCATCGGAGTTGAATGAGTTAAAGGAGCAGTTGCAAGAGTTGCTTGATATGGGATTCATTCGGCCTAGTGTGTCACCGTGGGGGTGCTCCGGTCTTGTTTGAGAAGAAGAAGGATGGTTTTATGCTTATGTGTATTGATTATCGTTAGTTGAACAAGGTAACAGTGAAGAACAAGTATCCATTGCCACACATTGATGACCTATTTGATCATCTATAGGGTTCCAGAGTGTTCTCCAAGATTGATTTGCGGTTAGGACTTGGTCTTTTGCACACTCAATGAACTTGAAATTATTTGTTAGTGCAGACCCTGTTTTTGCGGCCGCATAATTCATGTGCGATCCACACATTTGTCAAAATCCCATTGGGTTCTTTAGCTTGGTTTGCGGTCGCAAATGGAATTCTGCGGTCCGCACTTCTTTGCTTTTGGGCACTTTATTGCCTTATGATTTGGAACTCTTTTTTGAGTCGGATTTCATCATGAAAGACCAAACTTTCAACATTCCTGTAATTTCATTAGTTTCGGGAATGTAAATTAACACTTTTGGACTAAAATAAAAGCAAAAAGGTGCTAATAAGTAGTCAAAATCCTCACTTATCAATTCCCCCAAACTTAAGTCTTTGCTTGTCCTCAAGCAAATAAATTAGTTCACACCTCCTAGAGTTAAGAGTCATTTCAGCGAGTAAAAGGTGAGCCATCCACTCATCAGTTGGGGCCAACAATTACCCACACTGCTCATGCATTATCAACAAGGCGACAAGTCAAATATTCATGGACATATAGTTCTAATGTGACATTTGAGCTTCCAGAATTGACTTTACTCATCAAGGACTCTGGTTCTATCATGTAGGTCATGGTGGACTCCAAACTCTTTCTCCTCTACTTTTCATTTGCCAATATCACTTAAGAAATTAGCACTAAATCCGAAGATTCATGAAAGGCTCACTCATCTCTCATAAAAGAATGTCACAAGTACGGCTTCAAGTACCATAGGCGTGCCTCTCATGTAGATCACCACTAATATAAGCTCACTCAGTTTGAAATCAAGTAGGACTTCTTTTGGGATGTAATGAAGGCTTTTTGGTTAGGGTAGAATACCATATGGGTAAGTGGTTACACCTTTCCTTAAGCACTCTACACTTTTATTTCTTGGCTCACAATTTCCAATTCTTAGAGGCACTTTCTTTTCATTGGGGACTAGAGAGATTTAACATCACTCTTTCTTGATCATTTCATTCTTTTTCTCCATTTTTGATTTCTCAATGTTTGGGATCATGACCTCTTTTTGAATCCATCAACCCTTCCACTTATTCACGTTTTGCATTTTCCTTTTTATTCTTTTCTTTTCTTGCCTTCTCTTTTATAGAGATCATTTCTTTTCTCTTTTTGTGCCTTGATACCTTTTTTCAAATTCCTCATCTCTCCCCCAAACTTACGTTTTAAGCCATTTGTTTCACAAGAGTGTTAAGGAAAGTCCGGGTGCCAAGAGAGGGTCATGACAAAGGGGGTAACAACTTATAACACTTCTGGGTATTCCACCATATCGGGTCATCGACTTTGGGATAGATTTTGTGCCAGATATTCAGCCGATATCTATTCTCCCGTACCGAATGGCTCCAGCTGAGTTGAGAGAATTTAAGGAGCAATTGAAAGATTTATTGGATAAAGGGTTTATTAGACCTAGTGTATCACCTTGGGGTATGCTAGTGTTATTTGTGAAAAAGAAAGATGGTTCTTTAAGGATGTGTATTGACTACAGGCAACTTAACAAGGTGACCGTCAAGAATAGGAATCCATTACCTCAAACAGATGACTTTTTTGACCAGTTGCAAGGGGCGAAGTACTTTTCGAAGATTGATTTAAGGTCGGGGTATCATTAATTGAAAATTTGAGAGAAGGAGATTCCCAAAACGGCTTTTCAGACCCGCTACGGGCATTGTGAATTTTTGGTGATGTCATTTGGTCTAACAAATGCATCCGTAACCTCTATGGATCTAATGAATCGGGTTTTCAAACCATTTTTTGATGGGTTCGTGATTGTTTTCATTGATGACATATTAGTCTATTCGCGAAGTCAAGAGGAACATGCCAACCATTTGAGGATTGTGTTGTAGACGCTTCTGGAGCATAAGTTGTATGCTAAATTCTCTAACTGCAAATTCTGTCTTGAATCCGTAACATTCTTGGGTCATGTGGTAACTCGTGAAGGTATTAAGGTTGATCCTCAAAAGATTGAAGCGGCTAAGAGTTGGCCTAGACCAACTACACCGACAGAGATCTGTAGTTTCTTGGGATTAATGAGCTACTATCGGCGATTTGTTGAAGGATTTTCTACTCTTGCATCTCCGTTAACCAAGTTGACACAAAACGCAATGAAGTTTCAGTGGTCGGATGCTTGTGAGAGAAGTTTTCAAGAGTTGAAATCTAGATTGACTATTGCGCCGATGTTGACCTTGCCAGCAGGCTCAGATGGCTTTGTGGTATATTGTGACGCCTCTAGAGTTGGATTAGGTTGTGTCTTGATGCAGAATGGTAAGGTTATTGCTTATTCTTCTAGACAATTGAATGTCCGTGAGAAGAAGTATCCGACCCATGACTTGGAACTTGCCGCAATGGTATTTGCTTTGAAAAATTGGAGACATTATTTGTACGGTGTGCACTGTGAAGTATATACCAACCATAAAAGCTTGTAATATATATTCAAGCAGAGGGAATTAAACATGAGGCAAAGGAGATGGTTAGAACTATTGAAGGATTATGATTTAAGCATTCATTACCATCCGGGGAAGGCGAATGTGGTAGCCGACGCGCTAAGCCGAAAGTCAGGAGGTACTTTGGTACATTTACTGATAGCTAAAGATATTGCCGCTTGTGCCATAGCATGTTCCTCAGTTATTGAGCGTGTCAAGGCTAAACAATTTGAAGATCCAAATTTGATGAATATTCGAAATGGTGTACAATCTAAAAATATCCTTGCTCTTTCTCTTGACGAGGATGGGGTGTTGAGGATGAACAGTCGCTTGTGCGTGCCAGATGTTGATGGATTTCGTAATGAAATTATGGTTGAGGCACACAGTTTGAGATATTCTATACATCCAGGGTCCACAAAAATGTACAAGGACTTACGGGAGATCTATTGTGGTTAGATGTTTAAATTGACAACAAGTAACAACTGAGCATCAAAGACCTGGTAGGTTGGCTCAGAATATTAAGATTCCACTTTGGAAGTGGGAGATGATTAATATGGACTTTGTTATGGGTTTGCCTCGCACTCGCTTGAAGCATGACTCTGTTTGGGTGATTGTATACCGACTTACAAAGTCGGCGCATTTTTTACCGGTAAAGATGACTGACACGGCACCGCAATATGCTAAGTTGTACTTGAAAGAAATTGTTAGATTTTACGGTATTCCAGTTTCCATTATATCTGATAGAGGGGCCCAGTTTACTGCTCACTTTTGGCAGTCCTTTCAAGAAGGATTGGGTACAAGTGTCAATTTGAGTACCGTTTTTCATTCACAGACTGACAAACAGGCTGAGAGGACTATTCAGACGGTTGAGGATATGTTGCGAGCTTGTGTCCTTGATTTTGGTGGGAATTGGGATGAACACTTACCTCTGATTGAATTTGCCTACAATAATAGCTATCAAGCTAGTATCCAGATGGCTCCCTATGAGGCTTTGTATGGACGACGTTGTAGATCACCTATTGGATTGTTTGAGCCGCCTGAGGTAGGACTACTTGGTCCCGATCTTGTACATGATGCCTTAGAGAAGGTGGCTTTGATTCAACAACGGCTTAAGACCGCTCAGAGTCGACAAAAAAGTTATACAGATGTACATCGACGAAAGTTGGAGTTTAAAGATGGTGATCAAGTGTTCTTGAAGGTATCGCCAATGAAGGGCGTTATGAGATTTGGAAAGAAGGGCAAGCTAAGTCCTAGATTCATTAGTCTATATCAAATCTTGAAAAGGATTGGTGAAGTAGCCTATAAGATGGAGTTACCTGCATCAATGACTTTGGTTCATCTTGTTTTTCATGTATCGATGCTACAGGGGTATGTTCCCAATCCTGCTCACATCATCTCACCGGAGGTAGTAGAAATAAATGACGGTTTAACTTATGACGAAGAACCAGTCGAGATTCTTGAAAGGCAAGTCTGTAGGTTGAGGACTAAAGACATAGCTTCAGTTAAAGTGCTATGTCGTAATCATGACGTCGAGGAGGCTACTTGGGAGGCCGAGGAGGATATGAAAATCCGATACCCCCACTTGTTCGTGACTTCAGGTATGACTATTTCCTTGAAATTTCGAGTTTGGAGTTTATCATGCTTTAGTTCCATGGAGCGAGTTAGCAATTTATTTATCTTACTTATTAGTTGGGATTCAATATAATTTTGTGATGTGATTTATTCATTTATTGCTCATGGTGGTTAGATTTGTCTCATGGTACTAGACTTTATTATCATGACACCGAGAGAGGCTATGTAATGGTGTTTGAAGGCATTTAAAATCGTGGAGACTTTCACTGATGTAGCTCTAATGAGTAGGGCCGTGTATGGCAATTTATGTTATACTCTTGTGGCTCGCTGTCAGGTTGAAATTTTGGAGAGGCCTATAAACAAAGAAAACTCTGGCAAAATATTTTTTTTTAAATTTGGGGAGTAGTAAAATTTCGAAGACTTAAAGAGTTAAGGAGTAAGGAAAGACTCAAAAATTTTGCCTCCGGACTTTAGCACGACCAAGGATTTACATTCGAGGACGAATGTTTCTAAGTGGGGGAGAATGTAAAGCCCCGTGAATTTTCATAATTAATTCGAGTTAATTTATTAAATATGAGCTACATGGTTATTCGAGTGGAACAAAGTTATTGGAATGCTTAGGCATAATTTCAATAGTGGAAGTTACAAGGTCAACAAATGCATTTGGAGCATATCAAGTTTCTATGTCATAAGGGCCGAAATTATGAGAACTCAATGGTATGTAGCTAACTTGAAGAATTAGAATTTAATAAGAAAACAAGAATTTTAAAATCCTAGCCTCCTGTTGGTAACAAAAAAGGGATTTAGAAAAGTAGAATGGTTGTTGGCTAACAAAGGGACAAAGGGGACAAGAGAATTAATTATTAAAGACAAAGCAAACATGTAAAGTTGGGGAATGGAATGAACAATGTTGAAGACCAAAATATTACTTCAGTGATGGACACTGCACTTGATGCGTCGCATGTCCATCGCGTCCGAAATAAATTGGAACCCAGTATGAGCTAGTGAACTTGTCCCATAGCGCCAAAGTTGGCGTCTGCTTAGGTTGAAGGAGTTGGGACGCACGCGATGAAGCATGTGACGCGTCCCATGCGACATCCGAATTCTGAAGCCTTTTATAGACAATTACGGGAGGATATTGGTCTTTTATTTTGGGGCATTGTCTTTGAAGACTTAGAGAGAGAAGAGATCTATCTACCATTAATACACCTTTAAGGTAAGAATTTAATTCTTTCTTGGTAGATTTAGTTCATTAATTACATCTCTTAACTCTTCAACTATATGAAAATTATAAATTTTTGAAGAAAATCTCAAAAATACTTCAAGCACTCAAATCTTGAATTTTTCAAGGTTTGACAAAGAGGTAATCTCTTCACTCCAAACTTATATATTATACTCCATGGATGTAGTAGAATATGTTTATGAAGATAGATTTGTATTTAAACATCTATTCATGAAACCCTAGAAGAATTGGTTGGTAGGGATGATGAATAGTGTTGGGTCTTACTTGAACGATATTATTTTGAGTTTCTAGTGGAACGACTAGATCCAATAACAAGTTTAATGAATGAGTTGAAGTTATAATTCAAGTATTAACCTTCCAATGATGAAATGGGGATTTTTGATAAACTTAATAAGTTGGACTTAAGTGTTAGACACTTAGTTGGCTTAGTTGGTGTTGATGTGGTGCGTTATTAAATTATGTGAGTTCGTATATGTAGATTGCGACTCGTCGGCATTATTGGATGATTTGGGGTAAGGTTGGAAGCTATTTGAGGTACGTTGAAACTTATTGCCCTCGGAGCTTTTCTCCAAACTCATATCGAAACACGATTTAATTCAGTTTCTAAATGTGAGTCCTAGCTTGTGGGGATGAGCGAGCTGGTATTGTACCATTTCTTAATAAAAGATTTAAGTACTATGAATATTATTTTCTTGAAATTTTATTCAAATTTTTAAAACTAAAATAAGGAATAGCACTTGTAGTATTTTTGAAATGAAAATACATGAGTTGTGAAATATCTTGGATTTAACTATTCTCAAATAGTTGATTTGGCTATGAACATTGTCATTGATAAATGTAAAGGTTTTGGGAGTTACTTAAGTTCACCGAGATTGACCTTGGATACTTTTCCTCATTAGGTCATGAAACTACACATGCCGGTGTAGGAGAAGAACCTACCTTACAGTTGGGAACTACGGCAGAGTACTTCCCATTATGGGGTACTATTGTGCTACTTTGTTAGAACGGCTGAGTCGATTCGTGCGGCACAACGATGAGATGACCTGAGCAAGTAGAGTATATGATACTTGCCGCTAGGTACATAAACTAGTTGACCTTCTTTCGTATTGGTGATGGTATAGTACTCCCGGTAAATGAAAAATGTAACATGATTTGCAAAGATTAATATTAAAGGAAAACTTTGAAATATGTTTTACCATATTATTTTATTTTATTTTTTAAATTGTTAATTGATATGAAGTCTTCTTTCTTATATCAATTGTTATTGCATATCTTATATCTTCTTAAGTCTTGTCCCATTTCCTTTTGGGGAATTGTTCATGATTCGTACTAGGCATGTGGAGCTTAGGCCTTTCGGCCACATTTCCATTTATATTTTCAGGGACTGGACCTGAGCAGCTTGGACCGCGTGGTTAGGGAAGCTCTACATTTTTTGTTGACGCTTTTGGTGAGACTCCACACTCATACCCATGGAGAAATTTATTATATTATTATCCTTTTAAGCCATCGGGTTATGCCTTGGTTGGCTATTCCACTCCGTGTCATAGGGATTCCATAGATAATAGTATTATTCATTTTGGGTTGTAATCCTATGGTTACTAATATGGCATGCATGAATGAAACTTTCTTTTATATTTATGAAGCTCTCTTTCAAAGAAAAATATTTACTTAAAGATATTACTCATGTCTTGTTCTATATCTTAAAATGATTGTACTTGAAGAGGCCTTCGCATCCTCTTGTTAGGCATATAGGTGAGTATTAATTTATGGGACGGTTCATTCGGGTCGGGTAGAGTACCGAGTGCCGATCACATGGTTTTAGGGCGTGACAGCTAGGCACACGGGTTGAGTTGAGTCATCATTTCACCCTCAAACGGATGGACAGTCCGAGCGCACTATTCAGATATTGGAGGACATGTTTCGCGCCTGTGTTATGGATTTTGGGGGCGCTTGGGATCAGTTTTTACCGCTTACGGAGTTTGCCTACAACAACAACTATCAGTCGAGTATCCAGATGGCTCCGTATGAGGCTCTATATGGGAGACAGTGCCGTTCTCCAGTTGGGTGGTTTGAGCCGGGGGAGGCTAAGTTATTAGGCACGTTTCTGGTTCGAGATGCCTTCAGCACAGTCCAGTAGGACGAGAATTTGACTTATATTGCGGAGCCTGTGGCTAGCTTGGACCGGCAGGTCCGGAAGTTGAGATCAAAGGATATTACTTTATTGAAGGTTCAATAGAGGGGTCATACGATCAACGAGGCGACCTAGGATATCGAGCACAACATGCGGAGTCATTATCCTCATCTATTCACCACTTCAGGTATGTCCTTATGCACGTTCGAGGACGAATGTTTATTTTAAGAGGGGGAGAATGTAACGACCCGATCAGTTGTTTTGTGTAATTTCACCCTGTTATCCCTTTTATTGCTTCACACTTGTGTTTTTGTTCTTTTATGACTTGCGGGGTTGATTAATTTTATTCCGGAAAGTTTTCGGGTTGATTTGGACTCTTGATTCTAGACTTAGAAGCTTTAATTTAAAAATATTGACCAAACTTTGACTTTTATGAAAACGATCCCGGAACTGTATTTTTATGACTCCGATAGCTTTGTATCATGATTTCGGATTTGAGCGTATGCCCGGAATTAATTTTGAAAGTCCGTAGGTTGATTTGCCGAAATTTGGCAATTTAAAGTTGAAAAGTTTGACTGTAGGTTGAATTTTAGCTATTGAACTTGGAATTTAATTTTGGGGACTTGGAATAGGTCCGTTATGGTATTTAGAACTTGTCTGCAAAATTTGGTGTCGTTTGGAGTTAGTTTGATAGGTTTCAGATGCTTAGTTGTAATTCTAGAAATTCTTGAAAATTTCCTTTGAATTCCATGCATTTTAGAGCTCAATTCGTAGTTTTAGATGTTATTTTTATATTTTCGATTGCATGAGCGAGTTCATATGATGTTTTTAGACTTGTGTGAAGATTTGGTTTGGAGCCTCGAGGGCTCGAATGAGTTTCGGACACGTTCCGAAAGTGTTATGGACTAAAAATAGTAGCTGGTGTTTGGTGCCCTCTGGTGTCGCAATTGCGAACACCAGGGTCACATCGCGACCATAGCAAGAATCCCAGGTATCACAAATGCAATACTTTGGTCGCATTTGCGAAGATCTTCTGGGTTGGGCTAGGTTCGCTTTTGCGACAAAAATGTCCCTTTTTCGATGGAAGCAGGGGTCGCAAATGCGATCCCATATTTGCATTTGCGAAGAGCTTCCCAAGATTTCGGTGCCACATTTGCGAGGCTTTCTTCGCAATTGCGAGGGGTCGAAATTACGAACCCATATCGCAATTGCGATATCTGTAGCTGAACATAAGGGCTGAAAGTCGGGATTTATCTCTCATTTTCTCATTTTTTTTTAACCCTAGACTCGTTGGATGCGATTTGGAGAGTGGGTTTTCACCTACAAACCTTGGGTAAGTGATTCTAATCTATTTCTAATCATATTCCATCAACATATCTTAGATTTTAGCATCAAAATCATGTGAATCAAAGTAGAAATTTATGAAACTTCGTCATGTTTTTGAAAAATAAGAAATTGAGTTTTGAGAGTTGATTTGGACTCGGATTTTGAAACTAATCACATATATGAACTCGTGGGGTCATGGATAGACGGAATCTATCATTGGACCCAGGTTTTGACCGGCGAGCCTCGGGTTGACTTTTGTTGACTTTTTGGAAAAATTGTAAAGATCTTAACTTTATCTATTGCAATTGAATTCCCTAGTATTGTTTGATGATATTGAGTCGATTTTGGTTAGATTTGAGCCGTGTGGAGGAACTTTAAGGGAAAAGCTATTTCAAGAGTGTTGAATTGGCCTAATTGAGATAAGTGTCTTGCCTAACTTCGTGTGGAGGGACTACCCCTTAGGATTGGTATTGTTTGATTCAATTGTGGTTAGTGAAATCCGTGTATGCAAGGTGACGAGTGGGTACGCGGGTTGTACGTAGTATTTGACCAGTTTGGGCTATTTAGACTAATTCCATGCTTTAATTGAAATGACATATTATGTTCTAAATTCGCATAGTCAAATTATCTTTAATTGTGTTAGACTATCATTAAATGCCTTAGTCGATTTGTGTAATTTGTTCTACATCCTACTTGATAAATTGCTCCCATGCTTTAGTTGAACATGTTGCTCCTTTATTGTTACATGTTATCTCTTCATTGTTAATTATCATTGATGAATTAATTATTTGTGTTATCCCTTTACTTGTTGATTTCCATTATTTGAGACTCATAATTGAATATTATTTCTTTTAATGTGAGTTAGTCTTATCTAATATCGTGGTTATACCTTATTTTTTCTCATTGTTGAGTTAATTGATGTTGAAGTTGTGAAAGCCGTAATGCGTTAAGGCGATGCTTGCTATTGTTGAAACATCTATCTTATTGAGCATTTTCATCCATTATTGTTGTTGATATTCTTATATACGTTGTGGTGAAGCCATGGGCTATCGATGTAGAAACATTTATATTGTTGTTGTTGGCAAGTTGTGATACGTAGGCGCTTGTGGTGTGAATTGTTATTGTGATATGATAGTGATGCGCATGTGATGGTATAAGGCTTGGGTTGATGTACATGCATCGGTATAAGGTGGGACTTATGTACGTGCTGCTTGTAGGGGAACTACGTGAAGCCACGCGGCGTCATAAGGTGAGTTAAAGTGCGTGTAGCTATTTCGGGAAAACTATTTTCAAAACCTATTTTAAAATGTAAGACTCACGCAGTGGTATAAGAAAAGATTGTGATTGAAATTGACAAATGTGAATACGAGGCGGTACCTCGGTTGTGATTCTTGATTATACGAGGCGGTACCTCGGTTTGATTTTATTATACACGAGGCAGTACCTCGTTGTGTTTCTTGATGTTTGTTTCATGTAGCAAAGTGTTGTGGAAGGAATATTTTTTGTTGCTTCATTCTTTATTATTCTAGCAGTTGTAGTCCATACATGATCATTGTAGCACTTTAGTTGCTTCTTTTATGCTATTTCTATTATTAACTTTCGGTACTAGTTCTTCCTATTGTCATGTTCTGTATCAGTTATTCTTCACGTTACGTTACTTATCCGTATTACATTTTTATATTGTCTATTTTATATCCTAGTAGGTGTCTTGACCTGGCCTCATCACTACTCTACTGAGGTTAGGCTTGATACGTACTGGGTACCATTGTGGTGTACTCATACTACACTTCTGCACATCTTTTTATGCAGACCTAGATATGTTTGCTCGTGCTGGTCGTTAGAGGTATTTGTAGTTACTACTTGGGAAGACTTCAAGGTATACCTGCTCCACGTCTGTAGGCCTCAGAGTCACTTTCCCTATTTTACTCCCTGTTGCATTTTTCTTTCGAACAGTGATGTAGTAGTACTCTAGTTGTATTCTATAGGAATTATGACTTAGTTCCACTGGTTTTGGGGTGTGTATTGTGAGATTCTATTTTCGGAAGGCTTTATCTATTATTCAGTTGTTTTCAGTAACTTGTTAATTTATATCTTTATCATTATTTTTTAGGCTTACCTAGTCTTAGAGACTCGGTGCCATCACGACATCCTTCTGAGGGAAATTGGGGTCGTGACATCAAGCCTAATGAACTAATGAAATTTCAATTTCCAGAATTCATGCCGAACCATATCAAATCAATTCGGAATGACCTCAAATCTTGCACGTAAGTCCCAAATGATACAACGGACCTATTCCAACTTTCGGAACCAAAACTCAAATCTGATATCATCAAAGTCAACCCTCGATCAAACCTATCAACCTTCCAAACCTTCAACTTTCCATTTTTTGCTGATTCAAGCTAAAATAACCTAGGAACCTCCAAATCTAAATCCGGACATACGCCTAAGTCCAAAATTATCATACAAAACTATTGTAATCATAAAAATATCATTTCGGAGTCGTCTACATAAAAATTAAACTCCGATCAACTCTTACAACTTAAGCCTCCAACCAAGAGACTAAGTGTCTCAAATCAATCCAAAACTCTTCTGAAACCACACCAACCACCCCAGTAAGTCACGTAGCCACATATACATATATGTAAAGCATCAAATAGGGAAAACAGGACTAAAGTACTCAAAATGACCAGCCGAGTTGTTACAAGAAATTTGAGTTCCCCCATGAGCAACTAAAGCTTCGGACTTTGGTCTATCAAGGAATTTATTTTACTCTCTTGTGATTTATGGTGTGCATTGTGAATAATGCATAATTTTAAGTGTATGATGGTGATATTATTTGGGTGAACTTTTGTGCTATTTTAGTTGTTTTAGTTTAATTGAAAAATAAAATTTAAAAAAAATTAAAAATTTTGGAATGTTTTTTAGGTAGACTTCGTTTTTCTTATGGCCACGGTTCTTTTTCAAGGAACGATTTTTTGAAACGGATAGTAGTAGTTTTTTTTAAGTAAAATGTTCTAAACTTTTGAACTTTTTCGATGTAGACTTCCAATACAGTTTTCTTGTCGATTAAAGTCTAAAGAAACAACAACATCAACAACAAAAATGACCCAGTAAAATCCCACAAGTGGAGGTCTGTGGAAGGTAGTGCGTATGCAGATCTTATCCCTACCCCGATGGAGTAAAGAGACTGTTTTCGAAACACTCTCGGTTCAAGAAGACGAAAAAGACGTGAAGAGAAGGGACAATATACCAGTAGCATTAAACAGAAACCAAAGAAATAATAACAGTATCATAAGAACTAGAAAATAGTGAAATGCAATAACAAACTAGAAAATAAGGCCCGATGCTATGATAGTGTGAACACAACATTAACCACTAGCAGTAAAGTCTAAAGAGAAATAAAAAAAATCTTTTTCTTTTAGAATAGACAAGTGAAATTGGAAGAACTTGAGTATCTCTATTTTTTGACATATTTTATATCGGGGCTTAGAGCTGGACAATACTTTCTTTTCGATTTTTGTGACTATATGCCTTGAGAATATATGTGACTTTATTTTGACACTTAGGCTCATCTTTTGACTCCTGCTATATACTTCCTATGTGGTTGAATTATATATGAATGTGCTTAGTTGCTTTAACTTGAGAGTCAAGTCTGAGTCGTCTTAAGTGAGTTATGTGCACTGTTTGAGGTGAGATTTTGGTTGTACTCTGTGTCGTTCCTTGCTATCTAGAACTTGCTTCATGTGTGAGTGAAATAAAATAAGTAAGCCTTGTGAGTATAGAAAGTGATATAGGCATTTCGTTAATTGGCCTTTGAGCTACTTGCCTACCAGTGGTAAAATTACTCATTTTTAGCTCATTTGAGCCTGTAAACCTTTTTTTTAGCACCCATATTATAAGTCAAATCTCCTTTGTTTTTAATCAAATCTTCATTGTTGAACCTTAACCTCTGAAAGAACTTAAGTCATTAGAAGAGTAAGGGGAGAGATTGGATAGCTTTTGAGTAGAACTATAGAAAGGCCAAAAGGTGTAAGTGTTTATTAATAGAGCTACTAGCCGAAAGGTGTGGAGGTCGAAAATTAGAGTGGTGGGTTGATAAACAGTCTATAGTTTCGCCTTGTCTTACTAGTAGTAGTAGTACTAGTCGGGTACTTTCCTATTCCTAGTCCCTTGTTTCTATACGGTGTGTCAGTATTAGCAGTAGGATTGACACTTATTCTTGTAGTTTCGTATCCCTAGATCTATGTCATTACTCGTTGCATTATTTGCTTTTACTGTCTTATTACCCTGTTGTTACTATTATTTCTCTATTGCTCTATTTTTAATGTTCTTGAGCAGAGGGTCTTCCGGAAACAGCTTCTCTACCTTCATAGGCAAGGTCTGCGTACACACTATCCTCCCCAGACCCTACTTGTGGGATTCCACTGGGTTGTTGTTGTTTATACATATATACCCCTCCAATTCATTTTGATATGAGCTAGTATTTATGTAGAAGTTCTAAAGACAATGGATTGTATTATGTATGATTTCGTAGCGATTTGTTGAGTTGATCATGAATATCATGTGCTTCAAAGTTAAAATGTATTATAGTAAAAGTGCTTAGGTGGGGTTAGTCATTACTATACATATCTATCTCTTAGCCTATATTACAACTCGTAAAGACCTAATTAATCCTATATTTTGTGAGCTTAAATTAGTAGAGACTTAAACTACAGGAAAGCTTAAAGTACGAAATTTGATGGCATTTGAGCTTTTTTATGAGAGTGAGTAAATTCTTTCAATATGCAAGTCCTTAAATTATGCTTGAATTCATATTTGAGTGTGCAGACTAATTATTATCTTTGGCTTGTTGGTGAGTGCACGTGATTTGCGACGGATTAGTAGGGTCCTCGGTTCTTTCATTGGCACAAGAAGCGAGTCATATAGAGAAATATATTGGAATCATCTTTTGAGGCTAGGATGTTAGAAAGAGACACACAAATATTTTAGATAATCTTGACATGGGTCTAAACTTGAGGAAAGATGTCTTTAACTCTTATGTTGGGTTCTAAGCATCAGTATAAACTATTATCATTGGTGTGATGCTTGAGTATGTTTTGAAATGTGTTACTTGTCGATGTGCTTAATTTTAAACTTGCTCGAGTACGAGCAACAATTTAAGTGTGAGATGGTAATAAAATACCAAAAGTACATGTTTTTTCATGTGTTTTTATTTTATTTTGCGTGTAAATTGCGGGAGCTTACATGGTTTTTGATGTGAAATGTTGCTCATTACGTTTTTATTATATGTAGGCACGAGTTTGGATGAAAAAAGAGTAAAAAAAGAAGAATTATCACAAAATAGTGAAGTATGGCAAAGGCACGAAACGCTTTGCGGAACAAAAATTAAAAGAGCTGGGAGCTCGTCTATGGCCACGCGCTGCGCAAAAGTTGTCGCGCTGTCCGATTTTCTTGTCCGATGTTAGATTGCATTGGACGGTCCTCCACCCTACCTAGATCATATAAATATACTTTAAACACATTTTTACATAACTTTGGAGGGGAGACACTACTTTAGAGCAAGACAAAATCTTCGGAGGCAAGAATACGCTACGAGCAAGGAGGAAGATTCAACCACGAGTTGTTTCCCTTCTTCCTATTTTTTATTGTTGGCTATGAATTCTGGTATTGTGTTTTCACATGCTTTTATGAGTAACTAATTCTATTATTTAGGATTTTAATGGTATCTTTTGTAGGAGAAATTCTTAATACATTTTGATATAATTGATCATTTAGATATCTCTATATGTTCAACTTTATGCGTATTTTAGTTAATTGAAGAGATCTAAATTGACTATGCCTATTTATTATGTATTGCTTGTAAAATGATACATATTTAGGTGGTTGTTGAACGACGTCACTCCTAACATTTTGAGGAATCAATACGGAGGGTTTAAAGGTGGATATAGGAATAACAAAATTTTGACGTGGTCATAGTGAGCGGTAAGATAGTGCCAACTAGCGTAGTTCAGGAGAATTGTTAAGTAAATTATTGTAATTGCTCGAGAGAGAATTATGACACCTGAAGTGCTCACAATCACTAGAGAATACTTAAGCGAAATTATAGGAGATGTAGCGAGAAGGATTCTGACAATTGGAAAAATCATAACTCTATGCCTCCTTAATCTTGTCTCTAATTTCATCCTTATTAATTGATAATTTTACTGCTTTTTGGTATTTGTTAATTAATTAATTTAAAATAAAAATCACAATCTTTATAACTAGGAAATTATTCGAACTTGTTTTCTTAGCAATGTTGAACAGTTGTAGCCAACCCTTAGTTATTTGTGGGATTTGGCTCCGAATTTTTAGATCTGATTATATTTGCGGTGAATTGCTTATCATTTTTAGGACTAGAGTTGGGTATAATCAAGATCTTATAGCTTTTAACTCATTTTATTGACCAATAGGTCACACCTTTGAGTTATTTTTTAGTATTTCCTTCACTAGGTAGGGGTAAGGTACGCGTACACATTATTCTCCACGTATTCCATATGTGGAAATATATTGGGTTTGTTGTTGTTGTTGTTGTTGCTGTTTACTATTTGAAAATATTCCCGGCTAAATGAGAGTGATTTTCGATTTTTGGATGGAATTTGGTTCTTTTCATAAATATACCAATTACTCTTAAACTGATCATACATTCATATTACTGTTTCGATCAATACATAAGATTATCATCAATACTTAATAAATGATTTTTTAAACAATATTTTCGCAGTCAAATCAAACACCAAAAAATACTTTTCAAAAGATAAATTTTTATGGAAAACATATTTCCTCATGCCTAACACAGCCGAGGGAAAAAAAGAGAAGTAATGGAAAATAAGAGAAAAAAAACTAATCATATCTGATTTTAGTGTTTGCACAACATACACGATAACATCAGAAAACTTGTAGGGTGGCTTCGACGTTACGGTCAGTAGTGCTATTATTGTGGCAATGTGGGGCTCATTAAGTTTGAAATAAGTGGTATTAGAGTTTAATTTCAAATAACAATTTTTTTTTACAGTGATTTAAATTAGTTTATTTTGTTGATGAACGTGTGAAAGTTGTTTACTTTGATCTTTTTATGTGGAAATATGATTTATTTAATTAAATTAGTGCCAGTCAATTAAAGTTCAAAATAAAAATTGAAATATTTTGAAAATTACATTGAGGTTTCTACCTAAAGTAAATTGTTAAGCAGTCTAAATATGTTTAAGTATATCCTTGCTACTCTTATTTTTTTTTTTCTAGATTAGGCCCAAATTTATTGTAACTTGGATTTATCTGAAAAAAAACCCTTCATAATTGTATCTTTTACTCTAGTCTTCAGTTCAAGTTTGCATTTATTCAACAAGAACTATGTTAGCTTAGGCTAGTTTCCTCTTGTAATGACTTTTAAGTTATGTTTGTTTGAATTAATATCTTTAATTAACAAAAAAGGAATCTTTTTATTACGTTTCATCACTTTAAAAGAAAAGGATTAACGTACATTTACAAAAGTAGGGGCAAAGAGCGTTGAGTAAAATAAAAAATAAAGAAAGAACACGTTTTGTAGCATGACTAAAATAGTAAATATTTCTCCTTTTCTCGATTTACTTCAATATATTTGTATTGTATTTACCTTACAGTATATTATCCGTTATCATTGTGGTAATTGGTATCAGAACCAAACCAATTGTTTTTAGGCAAAGACTTTTCAAAAAAGTTCTTTTTGTATGAATTAATTTGTGTTTGACTAATTAATTTAAAAATTATTTTTGAGTTTTGAGCAATAATTAATATTTTACCAAACTTTTAAAAAGCGGTCCTAAGTATATTTTTGTCAAAATTGTGTTTAAAAAAAGCGTTTTTAAATATAAGCTACTTTTTTAAAACTCCTTCGGCTTCTACTCAAAATTACTTATTTTTCCTTTTAAAAGTTTGGCCAAACACCTTAACTTTGAAAAAAAATACACGTTTGACCAAAAAAGTCTGGCTAAAAAGAAGGTTGACCAAATAGACTATTAGTCTAGTTTAATTAATTATTTCTTATTATTCCTTGAAATAATTTAACAAAAACTTTTGTATATACAAGAAAAAATATCCCCGGCCCTCTTTTCCCCCTTTGTTATTTGTTGTAGGTAGGGGTGTTCATAAAAACCCGAAAAATCGAACCAAACCGAAAACCAAATCAAACCGACCAAAAAAACCGATATTTTTAGGTTTGGTTTGGTTTTGGTTTCAAATTTTAAAAACCGATCAAATTTGGTTTGGTTTTGGTTTTAATAAAAAAAACCGAACCAAACCGACTATAAAAGTAGCTATTTAAATGTATTATTATACTTATATATATGTATATTTTTATATAAAGTTTCTAAAATTTTATGGTACATATTAGTCATTTGTATTTTTAGTCTAGTTCTTTGCTATTATAATAATCTAATTCTTTACCTTCTAGTTTGATTGGTAGTTTTCTTTTATTAAGTACACGAATTTATTTCATGTTAAAAATAATCGATTTTTAATTGAGTACTTAAGTTATTCATCACTATTTGAGTCAATTATCATCAATATATCTTGGTAAATGATAGATTTCTCAAAGAGCAATTAGTTTGATAGCGTTACGTTGAAAATGTACTCGTCGGAATATGCGTTTGGTTGTGTATATCTCATATTTAAGAAAAAACCGACAAATAACTGAAAAAATCGAAAAACCGAATCGATAAAAAACCAACTTAATTGATTTGATTTTGTTCTAATATTTAAAAAACTGACTTACTTGATTTTATTTCTTTTTAAGAAAAAATCGACTCAAACCGAATCATGAACGCCCATAGTTGTAGGTTTTATTTTCTAGTGAAGTGATTCTAATAGAAATCCTTATCGTGAGAGTCACTCTCAGAGTAGCATAGGATACCTTTAAGATGGAACATAGAAGACGGTCTACGTACGTAACAGATCTCTCTCTATATATATTCTGTAATTAAAATAATTAGGATAAGTGTCTCTTGTTGGGATTACCAAACACATAATGAATCTTTCCACGTGAAGTGTTGTTCTCTTCCTCTTCCTCTTTCACTCTTTCTCTTCTTTTTTATTTCTTCTGCTGGTTTTCAACATGATTAAAGAGTGACAGAAGCATTTCTTTGTGCTTGGTATTTTTAACATGTATGAGATGGTAACAGCTATTGAAGAAAAAGAAAATGAAAATTTGAGCAAGAAAGTCAAGTTTTATTGACTTGACCAAAGAAACACTGTATGTGGAAAAGTAAAGAGCAAAGAGCCAAAGACCCCAACATAATGTTGTGGGGTTCCATTGTTAATACTCTTCAAAGACATTTTATATTATTTTCAATTGTTCGTTTCTCCTTTTTCTTCTTTAAAGAATTACATGCTACTTATTATAATGTAATTTCTTCCACCTTATTAATTAATAAATAAATAAACGCCTAGTCTAAGACAATATCAACATTCTTAAATTAACCTACTTAATAACTGCTCTAAAATTAACCTATTTAAGAACTGCCCTTTTATTCATGTCATCACTTGCTAAAGAATTACCTCCGCCCGTCATTCGTTAATTTTTTTTTCCTTTTCATTTCCTATATTACCTTTGAGTCCATCTAAGATGACATTGAATTTTAAAATAAAATTCTTGTTCATATTCATTAGCTTCTAACACCATCATTACAAAAGTAAATCGACGATCAGTTTTATATAATCTCCAACTTTCTAAATAATCAATTTATTAGAAGTAACTACTAAAAAGTAGTGCATTTCATTAAAGGGCGTATCTATTCGTTGGAGCATGAGCACGTGATTCCATGCTCATCTTTCAAATACCATGTATTGTTGGGATTGTAAGCTTGTGTAGCTTAAAGATGGTGAATGAGAAATGGAGGGAAAATGAAATATTTGAGTTTCCCTCCTTGGCAAAGGGATATTGTCTCATATTGGAGAAAGAAAAAGCTTTTGATGGGTATACATATAATTGCTCTTCTTCTAGCTCTTAAAGAGTTAAGAAGAAGGCAAGCCTCGCGCCGTCGTCGTCGCTCGCTCGGCTTCGTCTTCGGCTTCCTTTCAATTATTTAATTAAATAATTAACGAAAAATTCAATCCGGAATAACCCGGTCAGGTCAGGCCCGTTTTCTTTCCCGAATTATTTTAAATCTATTTTCCCGCAATATTTCAAACAACCTGTTCCAACTGCCATGGCTGTTTCCAAAAGGTTGCAAACCTTTTCAGAAACAATGCCAGCAACTCTATAAATATACTTTGAATCCCAGAATCTTTCCTTACGAAATTTTCTGATCTTCTTCTTCTTCTTCTTCGAAATGGATCTTTAAACGGAAAATGAAAGCTGATGGCACTATTGATAAATATAAGGCAAGACTTGTTGTCAAAGGTTATAGACAAAAGGAAGGCCTTGATTACTTTGACACTTACTCGCTAGTAACGAGGATAACATCTATTAGGGTGTTAGTGGCACTAGCGGCCGTGTATGGTCTTAAAATCCATCAAATGGATGTTAAAACAGCTTTCTTAAATGGAGAATTAGAGGAAGAGATTTACATGGAACAACCTGAGGGTTTTGTGATTGCTAGTAAAGAAAAGAAAGTGTGCAAACTTGTTAAGTCGCTTTATGGACTTAAACAAGCACCCAAACAATGGCATGCTAAATTTGACCAAACAATATTGACAAGTGGGTTTAAAATCAACGAGTGCGACAAATGTGTTTACATTAAAAATACTCCAGGTCATGAAATCATTGTTTATTTATATGTTGATGACATGTTGGTAATGAGAAAAAACATGGCAGATATAAGTGCTACTAAGCGCATGTTGGCTAGCAAATTCGCTATGAAAGACTTAGGAGTTGATGATGTGATCTTAGGAATCAGAATTCACAAGACTCCACAAGGTCTAGCATTATCACAGTCTCACTACATTAAAAAGGTACTTGACAAGTTCAAGTATTTGGATTTCAAAATTGCCAAGACTCCAATTGACGTGAGTTATGCACTTCAAAAGAATGAAGGTGAAAGTGACTCACAACTGGACTATGCAAGAGTATTGGAAAGTTTGATGTATATCATGAAGTGTACGTGACCAGATATAGCATGTGCTATTAGTAAACTGAGTCGGTTTACAAGTAATCCCAATCACATACATTGTATGGCAATGAAACGAGTTTTGGGGTATCTCAAACATACACAAATTTATGCTTTGCATTATAACAAATATCTCTCTGTGATCGAGGGATATAGTGATGCAAATTGGATCACTAGATTATCTGAAGTTAAATCCACGAGTGGATATATTTTCACAATTGGGGGTGGAGCAGTGTCTTGGAAATCATCCAAACAAACATATATCGCCCGTTCTACAATGAAATCTGAATTCATAGCTTTAGATAAGGCCGGTGAAGAAGCTGAATGGCTCCAAAATTTTTTGGAAGATATTCCATTTTGGCCCAAACCTTTGGCACCTATTTGTATACATTGTGATAGTCAAGCGGCAATAGGCAGGGCAGGGAGCGTTATGTATAACGAAAAATCTCGTCATATATGACGGAGACACAATACCGTTAGACAACTACTCTCTAGTAGTGTTATCACAATTGACTACGTAAAGTCAAGAGATAACGTGTCGGATCCACTTACAAAAGGCCTATCTAGAGAGGCAGTTAAAAGATCATCAAAGGGAATGGGGTTAAGGTCTGGGACAAGTCATCATGGCGGTAACTCTACCTAGCAGATTGGAGATCCCACGAGCTAGGTTCAAAGAGATCAAACAAATTTATGAATGACGGTTCAACATTCTCAAATAACTCAACCCATTCTCGTGATGAAGACAATGTTCAGAAATCGAGGTAAAGCATTAAGGCTTTTTGATGAGTCAACAAAGCTTAAAAGTTTTTTAATGATTTGCTAAGTCTAAAAGGATATGACCAGATAGTGTGTCTATAAGATTACATGTTTAGAAATCACCTAAGTGAGTGTGAAGTGTAAGCCGCTTCAAGGGGAATGAAAGTAAAGGCCCATTCTCTAAGCATTTCTGAAACCAGGCGGTGTTCATGGCTGAAACGAACACAACCGTGAGAACCATGGATGGTTAAGGATTGATTGTGTGACTTATATTATCTAGGTATACAACAAAGCTCGACATTTCAAAGATATCAAATCTACCGATTGACCGAGTATATCCGATATAAGTTCACTACGGAAAGTTCAAAGGGAAACCTACTTTTCTAGATGCAATTAATTTTTGCATGTAAAACATACACGCGTCCGTGCATTCCTTTATTTTATAGCCATTCCCCATTCATGTGGGGGATTGTTGGGATTGTAAGCTTGTGTAGCTTAAAGAGGGTGAATGAGAAATGGAGGAAAAATGAAATATTTGAGTTTCCCTCTTTGGCAAAGGGACATTGTCCCATATTGGAGGAAGAAAAGGCTTTTGATGGGTGTATATATAATTGCTCTTCTTCTAGCTCTTAAAGAGTTAAGAAGAAGGCAAGCCTCGTGTCGTCGTCGTCGTCGCTCGCTCGGCTCGGCTTCGGCTTCGGATTCGGATTTGGATTTGGATGATTAATCTTTTTGGACAAAATTCCTTTCAATGATTTAATTAATTAATTAAATAATTAACGAAAAATTCAATCTGGAATAACCCATGACCCGCGACCCGGTTCGGTCAGGCCCATTTTCTTTCACGGATTATTTTAAATCCATTTTCCCGCAATATTTCAAACAACCTGTTCCAACAGCCATGACTGTTTCCGAAAGGTTGCAAACCTTTTCAGAAACAATGCCAGCAACTCTATAAATATACTTTGAATCCCAGAATCTTTCCTTACAAAATTTTCTGATCTTCTTCTTCTTCTTCTTCTTCTGCACAAAAATTCCAGTGTGTTTTACAGCCTTCGAGTGGCTCGCTGTTCACCGGCGTTTTGGTACCAACACTCCGGTGAGTTAAATCGTTCTATCCTGGGAGGATATATTCCAGCACCTCGGGTACTTGAAGGAAATAATTTCCTTAAGGACACACTGTGTATTCAGTGGGCTCGATTTATTCTTATACTGTTTTTCCAGAATTTATTTCGTTAAACAAGTATTACTAACTTTCTGTTTTGTTTATATATTTCAGAAAGTTTAATGGTTTAATTATTTATTACAGCAACACAGATTTATAACAATCTTAAGAAAATTATTTTATTATATTCTGTATTTTATTTGTGGTGATTAAATCCTGTGTGGTTTTCTACTCCTTCTGAATTCTACTATTCTGATTTGAAGATATAACAAACTTCATCAGAGTATCATAAAACGATTTGAAGAACATAAAAACTTCATCATTTTCTGTGAAACAGTATATAAAAAACTTCAATTTTATTTATTATACATACTTTTTTTGTTAATAACAGTATTGTTTATTGTTCTGATTTTGCCATTAATTGAACTCTTCTGTTGTTTACAGTGAAAAATAGAAATTGATAACGGAAATTCTTCTGTGACTGTTGCGGCAATGACGATAGCCTCGTCAAGCCGGACTGTTGTTCCACCGGCAGAGAAACCTGAAAAATTTTCTGGAGCCAACTTCAAAGGATGGCAGCAAAAGGTGTTCTTCTGGCTTACCACACTTGGTATGCAGAAATTCACTAGTGAAGAACCTCCAGTGCCTGCTGCGGACATGCTGGACAACGGGAAATTCATGATTGTTGAGGCGTGGAAGCAGACAGATTTTCTTTGCAAAGGCTATATCTTAAGAGCTTTAGAGGATGAGTTGTACAATGTGTACAGTACGATGAATACTTCGAAAGAATTATGGGACGCACTTGAGAAGAAGTACAAGACTGAAGATGCATGCTTGAAGAAGTTCGTGGTTGCCAAGTTTCTAGACTATAAAATGATAGACAGCAAAACTGTTGGAACCCAAGTTCAGGAGCTTCAACTTATTTTTCATGACCTTATTGCTGAAGGTATGGTCGTGAATGAAGCATTTCAAGTGGCTGCAATGATTGAAAAATTGCCTCCTTCGTGGAGAGATTTCAAGAACTATCTTAAGCACAAGCGTAAAGAATTAAAGTTGGAAGATCTTGTGATTCGTCTCAAGATTGAAGAAGACAACAAAACATCCGAGAAGAAATCTCGAGGAAATTCAACGATCATGGGAGCTAATATCGTTGAGGAGACTGCTCCAAAAAGTAAGAAGAGAAAGAGGTCTTCTGGACAGACTAAGGAGCAGAACAAAAAGAAATTCAAGGGCAGCTGCTACAATTGTGGAAAAACCAGTCACAAAGCCCCTGATTGTCGTCTCCCGAAAAAGTATAAGGAGAAGGGATAAGCCAACATAGTGGAGAAGAATGATGACATTGATGATCTGTGTACAATGCTTTCGGAATGCAACCTAGTTGGAAATTCGAAGGAGTGGTGGATTGACTCTGGAGCCACTCAACATGTTTGTGCTCTCAAGGAAGCATTTGCGACTTACTCTACTGCTGTTCCCAAAGAAGAGCTTTCCATGGGAAATAATGCAACAACCAAGATTGAAGGTTATGGGAAGATATTCCTGAAGATGACTTCCGGCAAGGTGTTAACGCTCAACAACATTCTTCATGTTCCTGCTATTAGGAAGAATTTAGTTTCTACTTCTTTGCTTGTTAAGAATGGATTCAAATGTGTATTTGTTTCTGATAAAGTTGTTGTAAGCAAGAATGAAATGCATGTTGGAAAGGGCTACCTCACAGAGGGCCTCTTCAAACTAAATGTAATGGTTGTTGACAGTATGAATAAAATTTCAGCTTCTTCTTATTTATTGGAGTCAAATAATTTATGGCATATTCGTTTAGGACATGTCAATTACAAAACCTTGCGGAAGTTAATTAATTTAGAAGTATTGCCTAAATTCGAGTGTAATAAATCAAAATGTCAAATATGTGTTGAGTCTAAGTTTGTAAAACATCCTTATAAGTCTATTGAAAGGAATTCAAATCCTTTAGACTTAATTCATACTGACATTTGTGATATGAAGTCGACACCATCTCGAGGTGGGAAAAAGTATTTTATTACTTTTATTGACGATTGCACTCGATATTGTTATGTTTATTTGCTTAATAGTAAGGATGAAGCAATTGAAGCATTTAAGCAATACAAGAATGAAGTGGAGAATCAATTGAATAAAAAGATCAAAATGATTAGAAGTGATAGGGGTGAAGAATACGAATTTCCGTTTGCAGAAATATGTTCGGAATATGGAATTATCCATAAAACTACTGCACCTTACACACCTCAATCCAATGGAATTACGGAAAGGAAAAATCGGACATTAAAGGAAATGATGAATTCTTTATTAATAAGTTCCGGATTACTGCAGAGTTTGTGGGGCGAAGCTATCCTTACAGCTAACCGAATACTCAACAGAGTACCCCACAGCAAAACGCAATCTATTCCATATGAAAAATGGAAAAGAAGAAAACCCAACTTGAAATATTTCAAAGTGTGGGGGTGTCTAGCAAAGGTACAAGTTCCTTTACCTAAAAGGGTTAAAATCGGACCAAAAACTGTTGATTGCATTTTCATTGGATATGCTACAAATAGTAAAGCATGTCGGTTTTTGGGTAATAAAACCGATAATCCCGAAATTCACGTTAATACCGTAATGGAATCAGATAATGCTGAATTCTATGAAAGCTTCTATCCTTATAAAACTTAATATGAGTCGTTAAGTGAAAGACCTAAATGACCTCGGGAAGAACCAAAGGAAAGTACTCCAAGTATAGAAGATCCAAGGCGTAGCAAACGTCAAAGAACATCTACTTCCTTTGGACCAGATTTTGTGACATTCTTGCTTGAAAATGAGCCTCAAACTTTTAAAGTAGCTATGTTATCTTCTAATTCAGAGTTTTGGAAAGAGGCAGTCAATAGTGAGATTAAATCAATTTTGGATAACCATACATGGGAATTGGTAGATCTTCCTCCGCAAAATAAGCCTTTAGGTTTGAAATGGATCTTTAAACGGAAAGTGAAAGCTGATGGCATTATTGAAAAATATAAGGCAAGACTTGTTGTCAAAGGTTATAGACAAAAGGAAGGCCTTGATTACTTTGACACTTACTCGCCAGTAACGAGGATAACATCTATTAGGGTGTAAGCGGCACTAGCGGCCGTGTATGGTCTTGAAATCCATCAAATGGATGTTAAAACAGCTTTCTTAAATGGAGAATTAGAGGAAGAGATTTACATGGAACAACCTGAGGGTTTTGTGGTTCCTAGTAAAGAAAAGAAAGTGTGCAAAATTGTTAAGTCGCTTTATGGACTTAAACAAGCACCCAAACAATGGCATGCCAAATTTGACCAAATAATGTTGGCAAGTGGGTTTAAAATCAACGAGTGCGACAAATGTGTTTACATAAAAAATACTCCAGGTCATGAAGTCATTGTTTGTTTATATGTTGATGACATGTTGATAATGAACAAAAACATGGCAGATATAAATGCTACTAAGCGCATGTTGGCTAGCAAATTCGATATGAAAGACTTAGGAGTTGTTGATGTGATCTTAGGAATCAGAATTCACAAGACTCCACAAGGTCTAGCATTATCACAGTCTCACTACATTGAAAAGGTACTTGACAAGTTCAAGTATTTGGATTTCAAAATTACCAAGACTCCAATTGACGTGAGTTATACACTTCAAAAGAATGAAGGTGAAAGTGACTCACAACTGGACTATGCAAGAGTATTGTGAAGTTTGATGTATATCATGAATTGTATGCGACCAGATATAGCATGTGCTATTAGTAAACTAATTCGGTTTACAAGTAATCCCAATCACATACATTGTATGGCAATGAAATGAGTTTTGGGGTATCTCAAACATACACAAAATTACGCTTTGCATTATAACAAATATCTCTCCGTGATCGAGGGATATAGTGATGCAAATTGGATCACTGGATTATCTGAATTTAAATCCACGAGTGGATATGTTTTCACAATTGGGGGTGGAGAAGTGTCTTGGAAATCATCCAAACAAACATACATCACCCGTTCTACAAAGGAATCTGAATTCAGAGCTTTAGATAAGACCGGTGAAGAAGCTGAATGGCTCCGAAATTTCTTGGAAGATATTCCATTTTGGCCCAAACCTTTGGCACCTATTTGTATACATTGTGATAGTCAAGCGGCAATAGGCAGGGCAGGGAGCGTTATGTATAACGGAAAATCTCGTCATATACGACGGAGACATAGTACCGTTAGACAACTACTCTCTAGTGGTGTTATCACAATTGACTACGTAAAGTCAAGAGATAATGTGTCGGATCCACTTACAAAAGGCCTATCTAGAGAGGCAGTTAAAAGATCATCAAAGGGAATGGGGTTAAGGTCTAGGACAAGTCATCATGGCGGTAACTCTACCTAGCAGACTGGAGATCCCACGAGCTAGGTTCAAAGAGATCAAACAAATTTATGAATGACGGTTCAACATTGTCAAATAACTCAACCCATTCTCGTGATGAAGACAATGTTCAGAAATCGAGGTAAAGCATTAAGGCTTTTTGATGAGTCAACAAAGCTTAAAGGTTTTTTAATGATTTGCTAAGTCTGGCAGGATATGACCATATAGTATGTCTATAAGATTACACGTTTAGAAATCACCCAAGTGAATGTGAAGTGTAAGCCGCTTGAAGGGGAATGGATGTAAAGGCCCATTCTCTAAGCACTCATAAAACCAGGCGGTGTTCATAGCTGAAACGAACACAACCGTGAGAACCATAGATGGTTAAGGATTGATTGTGTGACTTATGTTGTCTAGGTATACAATAAAGCTCGACGGTTCAAAGATATCAAATCTACCGATTGACCGAGTATATCCGATATAAGTTCGCTACGAAAAGTTCAAAGGGAAACCTACTTATCTAGATGCAATTAATTCTTGCATGTAAAACACACACGCGTCCGTGTATTCCTTTATTTTATAGCCATTCCCCATTCAAGTGAGGGATTGTTGGGATTGTAAGCTTGTGTAGCTTAAAGAGGGTGAATGAGAAATGGAGGAAAAATGAAATATTTGAGTTTCCCTCCTTGGCAAAGGGACATTGTCCCATATTGGAGGAAGAAAAGGCTTTTGATGGGTGTATATATAATTGTTCTTCTTCTAGCCCTTATAGAGTTAAGAAGAAGGCAAGCCTCGTGTCGTCGTCATCGTCGCTCGCTCGGCTCGGCTCGGCTTCGGCTTCAGCTTCGGTTTCGGCTTCGGCTTCAGCTTCGGTTTCGGATTCGGATTTGGATTTGGATGATTAATCTTTTTGGATAAAATTCCTTTTAATTAATTAATTAATTAATTAACGAAAAATTCAATCCGGAATAACCCATGACCCGCGACCCGGTCCGGTCAGGCTCGTTTTCTTTTACGGATTATTTTAAATCTATTTTCCCGCAATATTTCAAACAACCTGTTCCAACAGCCATGGCTGTTTCCGAAAGGTTGTAAACCTTTTCAAAAACAATGCCAGCAACTCTATAAATATAATTTGAATCCCAAAATCTTTCCTTACAAAATTTTCTGATCTTCTTCTTCTTCTTCTTCTGCCCAAAAATTCCAGTGTGTTTTACAGCCTTCGAGTGGCTCGCTGTTCACCGGCGTTTTGGTACCAACACTCCGGTGAGTTAAATCGTTCTATCCTGGGAGGATATATTCCAGCACCTCGGGTACTTGAAGGAAATAATTTTTTTAAGGACACACTGTGTATTCAGTGGGCTCGATTTATTCTTATACTGTTTTTCTAGAATTTATTTCGTTAAACAAGTATTACTAACTTTCTATTTTGTTTATATATTTCAGAAAGTTTAATGGTTTAATTGTTTATTACAACAATACAGATTTATAACAATCTTAAGGAAATTATTTTATTATATTCTGTATTTTGTTTGTGGAGATTAAAACTTGTGTGGTTTTCTACTCCTTCTGAATTCTACTATTCTGATTTGAAGATATAACAAACTTCATCAGAGTATTGAAATTCATAAAACGATTTGAAGAACATAAAAACTTCATCGTTTTCTGTGAAACAGTATATAAAAAACTTCGGTTTTATTTATTATATATACTTTTTTTGTTAATAACAGTATTTTTTACTGTTCTGGTTTTGCCATTAATTGAACTCTTCTGTTGTTTATAGTGAAAAATGGCAATTGATAACGGAAATTCTTTTGCGACTTTTGCGGCAACGACGATAGCCTCGTCAAGCCGGACTGATGTTCCACCGGCAGAGAAACCGAAAAAAATTTCTGGAGCCAACTTCAAAGGATGGCAGCAAAAGGTGTTCTTCTGGCTTACCATACTTGGTATGCAGAAATTCACTAGTGAAGAACCTCCAGTGCCTGCTGCGGACATGCCGGACAACGGAAAATTCATGATTGTTGAGGCGTGGAAGCAGACAGATTTTCTTTGCAATGGCTATATCTTAAGCGCTTTAGAGGATGACTTGTACAATGTGTACAGTGCGATGAATACTTCGAAAGAATTATGGGACGCACTTGAGAAAAAGCACAAGACTGAAGATGCATGCTTGAAGAAGTTCGTGGTTGCCAAATTTCTAGACTATAAAATGATAGACAGCAAAACTGTTGGAACCAAAGTTCAGGAGCTTCAACTTATTTTTCATGACCTTATTGCTGAAGGTATGGTCGTGAATGAAGCATTTCAAGTGGCTGCAATGATTGAAAAATTGCCTCATTCGTGGAGAGATTTCAAGAACTATCTTAAGCACAAGCGCAAAGAAATAAAGTTAGAAGATCTTGTGAATCGTCTCAAGATTGAGGAAGACAACAAAACAGCCGAGAAGGAATCTCGTGGAAATTCAACGATCATGGGAGCTAATATCATTGAGGAGACTGCTCCAAAAAGTAAGAAGAGAAAGAGGTCTTCTGGACAGACTAAGGAGCAGAACAAAAAGAAATTCAAGGGCAGTTGCTACAATTGTGGAAAAACCAGTCACAAAGCCCCTGATTGTCGTCTCCCGAAAAAGTATAAGAAGAATGGACAGGCCAACATAGTGGAGAAGAATGATGACATTGATGATCTGTGTACAATGCTTTCGGAATGCAACCTAGTTGAAAATCCGAAGGAGTGGTGGATTGACTCTAGATCCACTCAACATGTTTGTGCTGTCAAGGAAGCATTTGCGACTTACTCTACTGCTGGTCCCGAAGAAGAGCTTTCCATGGGAAATAATGCAACAGCTAAGATTGAAGGTTATGGGAAGATATTCCTGAAGATGACTTCCGGCAAGGTGTTAACGCTCAACAACGTTCTTCATGTTCCTACTATTAGGAAGAATTTAGTTTCTACTTCTTTGCTTGTTAAGAATGGATTCAAATGTGTATTTGTTTCTGATAAAGTTGTTGTAAGCAAGAATAAAATATATGTTGGAAAGGGCTACCTCATAGAGGGCATCTACAAACTAAATATAATGGTTGTTGACAGTATGAATAAAATTTCAGCTTCTTCTTATTTATTGGAGTCAAATGATTTATGGCATATTCGTTTAGGACATGTCAATTACAAAACCTTGCGGAAGTTAATTAATTTAGAAGTATTGCCTAAATTCGAGTGTAATAAATCAAAATGTCAAATATGTGTTGAGTCTAAGTTTGTAAAACATCCTTATAAGTCTATTGAAAGGAATTCAAATCCTTTAGACTTAATTTATACTGACATTTGTGATATGAAGTCGACACCATCTCGAGGTGGGAAAAGTATTTTATTACTTTTATTGATGATTGCACTCGATATTGTTATGTTTATTTGCTTAATAGTAAGGATAAAGCAATTGAAGCATTTAAGCAATACAAGAATGAAGTGGAGAATCAATTGAATAAAAAGATCAAAATGATTAGAAGTGATAGGGGTGGAGAATGTGAATTTTCGTTTGCAGAAATATGTTCGGAATATGGAATTATCCATCAAACTACTGCACCTTACACATCTCAATCCAATGGAATTGCGGAAAGGAAAAATCGGACATTAAAGAAAATGATGAATTCTTTATTAATAAGTTCCGGATTACCGCAGAGTTTGTGGGGCGAAGCTATCCTTACAGCTAACCGAATACTCAACAGAGTACCCCACAGTAAAACGCAATCTATTCCATATGAAAAATGAAAAGGAAGAAAACCCAACTTGAAATATTTCAAAGTGTGGGGGTGTCTAGCAAAGGTACAAGTTCCTTTATCTAAAAGGGTTAAAATCGGACCAAAAACTGTTGATTGTATTTTCATTGGATATGCTACAAACAGTAAAGCATGTCAGTTTTTGGTTCATAAATCCGATAATCCCGAAATTCACGTTAATACGGTAATGGAATCAGATAATGCTGAATTCTTTGAAAGCATCTATCCGTATAAAACTGAATGCGACTCGTTAAGTGAAAGACCTAAACGACCTCGGAAAGAACCAAAGGAAAATACTCCACGTATAGAAGATCCAAGGCGTAGCAAACGTCAAAGAACATCTACTTCCTTTGGACCAGATTTTTCTGACATTCTTGCTTCAAAATGAGCCTCAAACTTTTAAAGCAGCTATGTCATCTTCTAATTCAGAGTTTTGGAAAGAGGCAGTCAATAGTGAGATTCAATCAATTTTGGATAACCATACATGGGAATTGGTAGATCTTCCTCTGGGAAATAAGCCTTTAGGTTCGAAATGGATCTTTAAACGAAAAGTGAAAGCTGATGGCACTATTGATAAATATAAGGCAAGGCTTGTTGTCAAAGGTTATAGACAAAAGGAAGGCCTTGATTACTTTGACACTTACTCGCCAGTAACGAGGATAACATTTATTAGGGTGTTAGTGGCACTAGCGGTTGTGTATGGTCTTGAAATCTATCAAATTCAAGTTAAAATAGCTTTCTTAAATGGAGAATTAGAGGAAAAAATTTACATGGAACAACCTGAGGGTTTTGTGGTTCCTAGTAAAGAAAAGAAAGTATGCAAACTTGTTAAGTCGCTTTATGGACTTAAACAAGCACCCAAACAATGGCATGCCAAATTTGACCAAACAATGTTGGAAAGTGGGTTTAAAATTAACGAGTGCGACAAATGTGTTTACATTAAAAATAATCCAGGTCATGAAGTCATTGTTTGTTTATATGTTGATGACATGTTGATAATGAGCAAAAATATGGCAGATATAAATGCTACTAAGCGCATGTTGGCTAGCAAATTCGATATGAAAGACTTAGGAGTTGCTGATGTGATCTTAGGAATCAGAATTCACAAGACTCCACAAGGTCTAGCATTATCACAGTCTCACTACATTGAAAAGGTACTTGACAAGTTCAAGTATTTGGATTTCAAAATTGCCAAGACTCCAATTGACGTGAGTTATACACTTCAAAAGAATGAAGTTGAACGTGACTCACAACTGGACTATGCAAGAGTATTGGGAAGTTTGATGTATATCATGAATTGTACGAGACCAGATATAGCATGTGCTATTAGTAAACTGAGTCGGTTTACAAGTAATCCCAATCACATACATTGTATGGACATGAAACGAGTTTTGGGGTATCTCAAACATACACAAAATTACGCTTTGCATTATAACAAATATCTCTCCGTGATCGAGTGATATAGTGATGCAAATTGGATCACTGGATTATCTGAAGTTAAATCCACGAGTGGATATGTTTTCACAATTGGGGGTAGAGCAGTGTCTTGGAAATCATCCAAACAAACATATATCGCCCGTTCTACAATGGAATCTGAATTCATAGCTTTAGATAAGGCCGGTGAAGAAGCTGAATGGCTCCGAAATTTCTTGGAAGATATTCCATTTTGGCCCAAACCTTTGGCACCTATTTGTATACATTGTGATAGTCAAGCGGCAATAGGCAGGGCAGGGAGCGTTATGTATAACGAAAAATCTCGTCATATACGATGGAGACATAATACCGTTAGACAACTACTCTCTAGTGGTGTTATCACAATTGACTACGTAAAGTCAAGAGATAACGTGTCGGATCCACTTACAAAAGGCCTATCTAGAGAGGCAGTTAAAAGATCATCAAAGGAAATGGGGTTAAGGTCTAGGACAAGTCATCATGGAGGTAACTCTACCTTGCAGACTGGAGATCCCACGAGCTAGGTTCAAAGAGATCAAACAAATTTATGAATGACGGTACAACATTGTCAAATAACTCAACCCATTCTCGTGATGAAGACAATGTTCAGAAATCGAGGTAAAGCATTAAGGCTTTTTGATAAGTCAACAAAGCTTAAAGGTTTTTTAATGATTTGCTAAGTCTGGCAGGATATGACCATATAGTGTGTCTATAAGATTACACGTTTCGAAATCACCTAAGTGAATGTGAAATGTAAGCCGCTTCAAGGGGAATGGAAGTAAAGGCCCATTCTCTAAGCACTCATGAAACCAGGCGGTGTTCATGGCTGAAACGAACACAACCGTGAGAACCATAGATGGTTAAGGATTGATTGTGTGACTTATGTTGTCTAGGTATACAACAAAGATCGACGGTTCAAAGATATCAAATCTACCGATTGACCGAGTATATCTGATATAAGTTCGCTACGGAAAGTTCAAAGGGAAACTTATTTATCTAGATGCAATTAATTCTTGCATGTAAAACACACACGCGTCCGTGTATTCCTTTATTTTATAGCCATTCCCCATTCAAGTGAGGGATTGTTGGCATTGTAAGCTTGTGTAGCTTAAAGAGGGTGAATGAGAAATGGAGGAAAAATGAAATATTTGAGTTTTCCTCCTTGGCAAAGGGACATTGTCCCATATTGGAGGAAGAAAAAGCTTTTGATGGGTGTATATATAATTGCTCTTCTTCTAGCCCTTATAGAGTTAAGAAGAAGGCAAGCCTCGTGTCGTCGTCATCGTCGCTCGCTCGGCTCGGCTTCGGCTTCAACTTCGGTTTCGAATTCGGATTTGGATTTGGATGATTAATCTTTTTGGACAAAAATTCTTTTAATTATTTAATTAATTAATTAAATAATTAACGAAAAATTCAATCCAAAAAAACTCATTACCCGCGACCCGGTCCGGTCAGGCCCATTTTCTATCACGGATTATTTTAAATCCATTTTCCCGCAAATTTTCAAACAACCTGTTCCAATAGTCATGGCTATTTCCGAAAGGTTGCAAACCTTTTTAGAAACAATGCCAGCAACTCTATAAATATACTTTGAATCCCAGTATCTTTCCTTACGAAATTTTCTGATCTTCTTCTTCTTCTTCTGCACAAAAATTTCAGTGTGTTTTACAGCCTTCGAGTGGCTCGCTGTTCACCGACATTTTGGTACCAACACTCCGGTGAGTTAAATCGTTCTATCCTGAGAGGATATATTCCAGCACCTCGGATACTTTAGTGGAATAATTTCCTTAAGGACATACTGTGTATTCAGTTGGCTCGATTTATTCCTATACTATTTTTTCAGAATTTATTTCGTTAAACAAGTATTACTAACTTTCTGTTTTGTTTATATATTTCAGAAAGTTTAATGGTTTAATTATTTATTACAGCAATACAGATTTATAACATATATAATAATGTTATATCTTAAAAATTTCTTAAAGATATGTGTGCGCACCTAAACTTAAAGAGTGCTAAGGTACAATAATTCTTTTTCTTTCTTTTTTTATTTGATTTATTCATTCAAAATCTTCAAATCTAATACATTGAAATCCTGATCTCCTTTTGTCTTTATAATTTTTTTATATAATTAAAAGTAATAGCAGTAAATAAAGTAGTGTAGTTCAATGATTCCAATATTTTTGATCTGGCGTATAGGTATATATATATTAAAAATTACTAACATTGTAAGAAAAATTTAATTTTAATCTGTAATTTCTAAATAGTAATAGATTGTGGTAAAAATCTAAAGATTGGACTTGTCAAATATAAATTTTAGATTTACCTCTTTATAATAATACACATACCTTCTAGAAATCCTAGATTCGCATCTATTTCATTTCCTATATAAACCGCCAGGAATCCCGTCAAGACAATGCAAGAAAGATGAGAAGGATGAATGGTTCAGCATAATATTTAAAAATGTTAATCCGTCCCTTTAAAAAATTTGTACTGTGTAAGCTTTCTTTAGTCATTTTAAGATTGTGTCGACTTTTTTGTGGAAGAAAATTTCTTTTACCCACCATTGTTGCTGAAGGAACCGCACAAACATATAGTCCGAAAGGATTTTTTCCTTTTTATACACACTATTTGAAATCTTATTACGAAAAATATTCAAGTTTTTGCATTTATCCGACCTAAACACGTTTTAGCTACAAAATATATACATTTATTTAAACTAGACTCCTTTCTGCGATAGTTTTCCTTATTTAGACGCAGGATTTTGGGATCGCTTATATTTCAATTAGAGATTTTACTAACGCAATCATCACATCATAATCAAGGCAACATATTTGTAGAATCCTTCCATTACGCAGATTTTTTCTAGTTATCATCTCACCATAATCAAGGCAACATATATGTAGTATCCTTCTATTCTCTCGTTTTCCATAAACAAAGGTTTTGAAGAAAACAATTAGCTACAATTAAATTGAATTTCATGACCTAATGTCAAAATTAGCGATTATACTTCAACTCAATGGTCGGTGGGATAGCGTTAGGAGATAGAAAGATTTTGATTTTGACGGAATTGTAGTCAATGACGATTCAAATTATAGTCAATTGAATTCTGCAATTGCAGAGCATCTAATGATCGATACCTCTGCAAAAATCATCGAAATCAAATACACTATCAATGAACGTTGTCCTCCAATGGAAATTCGGAACGATACTTGAGTTCGAGTGTATATGGAGACGAAAAAGGAAAACAAAACCTTACGAATGTATCCGTTGTGTATAATAGTGCGTGATTTCGATTTGGAATGCAGTATGTCGAATGCGAGCACAATTGCAGGTGTGCTTTGTTTTTCAGTGCTGATATTTTTTCAATTTCAAGTGTTCTATAATTTTACTACAAATTATCTACAATAATACTACATAACAAATGTAGTTCAACTGTTATGTCTCTATAAGCATTCTGTCAAATACTAAACACATGAATATATAGAGGTCTGAATTACTATACTTTTAATTGAGTGCAGGTTTTTCTGATTATCGTAATAATAACGTGGTACAATTGTCAAGCAGTTGCAACACAATTGGAGAAGTATCAGGAACAATGAAGTTGATTGATATGCAAACATCTGAGGCAATTGTGGAATATGAAAGTATCATCATAACAGAACATACGCCAAATGTAATTGATGTAGGCCAAGTTTGTCAAGACAAGCAAATAATTGTCAGTGCAATGAAGCACTATTTTGTCATGAATAAGTTTCAATTTAGGGTAAAAAAGTCTAGTGCAAGAAGGTAGGAATATTTTTTTTTCAAAAACGGCAGCCTAGTGCACTAAGCTCCCGCTATAAGGTCGGAACATTTTATTTGTCAAATTTATATTGTGTATAAGTTGTAGTTTTTCTGTATATAAATTGTTTAAGATAAGTTGTTGTGCATAAACAGTCTCGTATTTTGTAGCTACAATTTGTATAATATTTTTTGAATTATTTTTATTCTGTAGCTACTGCCTCGTATGTGTTGGAAACAATTATACGTGGCACTTCAAGTCCACCAGCATAAATGAATCAATATTATTCAAGGTTCAAAAATTCAACAGCTTGCACACGTGTTCTTTAATGAACAACACATATATACAACGCAAACCTACTGCCATGGTAGTTGACAGTATGGTGATGCCAAAATATGCGTATCCTAAGACAATATACACACCAAAAGACATACAAACTGATATGTTGTCGGATCTTGGTGTGAACTTAACATACATGCAAGCTTGGAGAGCAAAAGAAAAGACTTTAAAATTTTTGAGAGGTCATCCTGTTGATTCCTACAATCGTTTGCCAAATTATTTGTATATTCTGGAGATGACTTATCCGGGGTTAGTAGTAAAATTGCAGAAGACTGAAGATGACTTTTCTTGTATGCATTTGTTGCACTTAGTACGTCCATCGAGGGTTGGGAGCATTATAGGCCAGTTGTAGTAGTTGATGGAACCTTCTTGAAGTTGTCATACACGGGAATCATGCTAATAGTTAGCACAATGGATGCAGTAGGTAATGTAGATTAATTGTAAAAATATTGTTATAAAGTTATTTTTGAGACTGTATTTTTTATATTTTTAAATTTTATTACGGAAATTGAATTTCTTTTTACCACCTATGTGATAGGTAGCATATTATTACTAGCATACGCCGTTGTTGATTCAGAAAATGATGCATCATGGAGGTAATTGTTTGAGCAATTCAAACATGCATATGGTGAAAAACCAAATAGGTGTGTTGTTTCGGACCGGAATGAGAGTATCTTGAAGGTAACATCTACTGTTTATACCGGCATGTCACATTATGCTTACATGTGGTATATTTGGACAAATGTAATGTCAAAGTTCAAGAAAGGTCATCTAAAGTTAAGCGAATTGTACTTTTCCACGATACAATCATACACGCTTGATGAATTTAATAAAATAAAGTCAAATATTGAAGAGATCGACACGTGTTAAAGCATACCTATACGATATTGGCTATCACAGATGGTCTCGGGTATATGCTACGGTGAACAGAACGTGGACGATGACATCAAACATTGCAGAGTCATTGAATACGGTAACCAAATATGCAAGAGAGCTGCCCGTAGTAGAACTATTAAAGTACATGAGGAATCTTCTTGAACGTTGGACTAATGAAAAGTTATTGAATGCAAAGGGTACGTTCACATACCTTGGGAAAAAATACAACAAAGAGGTGGAGGACAACAAGACATTATCGCAGAAGATGAGAGTAAGATATAGCCAATAACATCAGATCATTGATTTCATCAAACTAAATATATACTGTTAATTGTAAAAATGTTGCTGTATAATTATAGTTATTTTATTTTGTATCTGTTGCTGACAACTTGTTGTGTGTTTGTAATAAAATTGTAGGTGAGGGCTTTAACAGATTACATCCATATTGTGATAGATGGTGTAAAGCGCTTCATTGTTTGCCTTCAAAACAAGAGATGTAGTTGTGGACAATTCCAGCTTGATGAACTTTCTTGTGTACATGCTTTGGCGGCTTTGAGGCACAGGAACGAGTCTTATGAAAACTATTGTTCTCCTTATTACACGAGGGAGAGCCTTCTGCAGACTTATGAAATACTAGTAGACCCTCTGCCTGACAAAAGCAAACGGAATGTGCCACAACATATAGCTGAAGAATTTGTAAAGCCATCCATCGGGAAAAGTCATTCAGGGAGATCACAAAAGCAAAGATACAAACCATATGATGAAGTAAATGTAAAAACGTACAAGGTTTCATGTGGCAACTGCGGATTAGAAGGGCATAACAAAAGATCTTGTAGGAATGCTCCCAAAAGGAAATAAAAATTGATACAGTTTAAAGTTTTTTTTTACTGAGTACTGTTGATGATAATCTGTCCTTTAAGACATATGGAGTTGTATTTGTTCTGTTCTGGAGAATTATAGTTGTGGTGTAATTGTGTTGCTAATTGCATAAAGATTGTCTCCTATAATGAATGTTTTCTAAACAGATTTCAATTCTTAATGCAATTGGTTTGTAGTTGTTTTGTTCAAATACTGAGTTTATTTATTACTTTTCAGTATTTCCTTACAACACTGCTAAAATTGATTAGATTATGTATTTTTGTATAGTAGTTGTAGACATAATTGTGGTTATGCTGTAAAGAAATTATATAGTACCAATATCGAGATCAAATACTAAAAACTTTCAACCAAAAAAAAGCCATTGATGTTTTCTATTTTATGTAGTAGAATTCTGGATAAAATAACAAAACAAAAAGTAAAACAATTGTAACACAAATCTACTACAAATTACAGCTGACTCCTTCTTAATAAATAATTTGTTTACAAATTTACTACAATCCACTACAGCTAAACACTTTAACTATAATTTTTCTACTGAAAAGGGTAATTAATTATTCTTTTTTCGGACTAGTGTTCTCTCGTTCACACATGGTGCCCCTTATCTTCTTGCTAATCTGACAGTCACCTCACTTTCACTAATTGCACCAAGCTCTTGCTTTTTTCTAGCATAATCCTAAAGGAGCGCCCCATAGCGTTTACGATGTTGATCAATATCAGAAAGATCTTCCTTTGAAATCGATAGCTATCTAATGGTGACATATTCTGCAAATGCCGCTACGTATAAACCACAGTCACTGCAAAAAATAATAGGAGAAAATATTTAGCATTCAATGTAAAATACAATTGGTTACATAGATATAAGAAAAAACAGCACATACAGTGATCCTTATTTTTGCTGGGGTATCTCACCGACCAATCAGTGAATGCCTGGAGGATCAGTAATACCTTTTTCAATATATACCTTTGTGTTCTTGTAGTTGATGTCTGGAAGTTTGCCATAGAAGTCGATGCATGACAAGTAGAGGGGGATCATAATAAGAAAACTTGTCGATAACAGATTCAATAAGTTTGTAATTTCGTGAAGAGACCATAGAATCATAAACATATAGAACCCTATCGGTAATGTCAAACACAACCAATAACCTATGAAATTTATCCGCAATATTTATGGGCATAATCACAAAATTAATTTCCCATGCAACATTTGCAAGTAATCGGTACCCCAATATGTATTCTGATACGACGCCTGGGGTTTGACAACAACAAGCTTCTTAACGGCAGGAACATTAATGTACCTCTCATAAATTTGTTCAATTCTAGTCTTGGGCATATAGTCAGTGGTTGTAAACCGTATTTTATTTTCAGGACCATACTTTCCTGTCTTCCTTAAATAGGATAAAATAATATCAATATGCTTCAAAAAAAAAGAGATTTCATTATTTCTAAATGCTTCATACAATTTAACTATAATTTTTAAATAAAAAATCTACAGATTTCTAAAATAACAGAATACTACAACTAATCATTAAATTTTGCCAGGGTATGTGTGTACCGTATTGTTGAGTACTTGTCCGGGATGTGCCAAAGTATAAAACCAGTCCTTTTTATCAATTTTCTTTACCCCAAGATCAAACCACAGCTTGAGCTGATTATCTTTTAAATTATAAGGCGCCTTCCTCCTATTTAAAGACATAGCAAGTACAATTATTATGTAGTTTCAGTTGAAAATCCATAAATTGTATGCACTCGATAATATGAAGAAAAAAAAAGTATAATCTAACCTCTTTGAAACTGTGTCGGTACCTAAATATAACCACTTATTGAATTCTTCCAACAAGTCAGGATCAACATCGTCGCCAATAACCCCATTAAATGGATGATTGATGTTGAAAATTAGAGGAGGTCCAATAGAAGTGCTTCCCCCAGAACTGAAATAAGGGAGAAAGGGTAACATCTAATACCACTGAAATCTTCATTGCAATCGTCTCCTTGTTGTATAAAATTTGCTTGTTGAATGAGAGATTGCAAAGGCATAGTCTCCTTCTCCTCATTTAAATACTCTCCTTGTATGCCAACTTTTGTATCCTGTTTTGGAGAGTCCACATGCATAGTTTCCTTCTCTGTTATAATAAATGTGTACAACTTAATAAAATTATAGATCATTTGTAATAAACATAAACAACACTATAGATAAATTATAGTTTAATTATAGTTAATTTGTTGAAATGTCATCCTATAGCTCAGATATAATATGTATTGTGAAATATGTAGATACAATGTACTAAATCATACCTGCAGTTTCTTCATCCAATGCCCCTTGAAATTGGGAAAATAAGTCAACACCTACAGGGACATTCTCCTCATTTTGAATATCAGACATGTGTCATGTATCTAAAACAAAAATTGGAAATATAATGTATATTATTTGTTGGTAATTTAGGCTATATGTAGATATAATGTAGATTATTTGTCATCAAATTGTGTTAAAATTGTTAAAATACCTCTTTTACTACTGCTGCCCAACACTGGTTTAGCCCTACTGCACGGATTCTGTTGTTTGTTCTTTTCTTTGTAATGCTCATCATTTTTCGTAGAACTACCAGTAAATTGCATTAGGAATTTGTTAGGCTATGTAATTTATGAATGCTAATATAAACATAAACATGGTAAAAAGTATTGTCCAAAATGAATATATTTCGAATGAAACCTTAGCATCAATGTTCGTATCCTGTTGACTTTTTATTGCCTGTAACACAGACTTGATGGAATCATTGAGTAGCAGTCGAATGCTACCTAGTTCTTGAAAAACCTAAAGAACAAAAAATGGTTATAATGTATCTGACAATTAGAGGCTAACACACACATACACACACACACACACACACACACACACACTCACACACACACACACACACGTATATATATAAAAGACTAAAAATCAAAAATTATGTATACCTCTTTCTTGAACAATCCAAGGTCTGAACTGACCTACGTATTAAAATAGAAAGAGTTAAAAAAATAATTTGCATAACATAAATTAAAGAAACCGGTTAGGATTCTCTTAAGAGGTTACATTATCAACATCTTTTTTTTAATTTTTTTAATTATTTCACAATATCTTTCTTGTCATCTATTCCCATTGCCTGCTTATGTCCAGATGGAGATGGAGCATCTGTCGGATGCTCGGCCTTTGTTTCAGCTTCTTCAAAGATGTATTCAACTTTATGTGGCAAAGTCATTCTAGAAAGCTCTTCTGAGGCGTTAAGCATGTTGGTGAACTGAGTGAAAAACAAATGTGAGGGACCTAGTTATCATATAATAAAATTTGTAGATAATTTGTATTATATTGTCTGTCCAGAAGTGAAAAATATTTACCTTGATCTATGATGGTTTGATCATTCTCTCATCCAATGCAGATATCCATATCTTGTTCTTACTAGTTATCCAGTTAAGTATGCGGGGGATCGAATTACCAACCCTTGTAGCTATATCAGTGTTGACTGTACAACAACACTCATACAACCAGATTTGCATAGCGAGTGGAAAATCTCGAATGAGATAAAAATGCATAAAAGGGTTGAGTTTATGTCTAACAGACTGAAGCAATTGCGCATAAGTTTCGATACCCCATGCGAAATTCGCATACTGCTCCAAGTCCACCAAGTAGAACTTAAAATACTTTATCAACCCATTATCTTTTTTTGAAGGACAGAGGAAGAATTCTATCAGATAGAGAATACATAGCTTGACTGCATCCTCATCATTCACCCAACTACGACTGGTTACAATTTGTTTCAAGTATGACTTCTCAATTTTTTTCTTGTTCGGAAAATAGCTCCTCATTATTTTACTGTCATACTTAGTTGTGTAACCAAAGTCTATTACTTTTGTAAAACATCTAAGGCCAGTGATAAGGACAAACTCCCTCAACCCAAAGTTCAGCCTCTCACCCTTTATCTTTGCTGTAAAAAAATGAGAACCGGATGCCTTCAATTCATACTTCATGAGAAGGTGAATTGACTGATTTTGGATACATATTTTGGACAGGGAAAGAAAATGCCCAAAAAATATCTTCTTAAACAACTAATAAATACAATTATACTAGTACAATTTAGCTACAGTCAGAAAGACATTAATACATTATATACAAGTAAGTTACAAAATTAGTTAACATATATAACAACTGACCACATTGAAGCTACAAATGCACTGATAAAATTATGTTTAGAGCAAGAAATTAGAAAGTAACAACTAGACATAATATATACAATTTGTTTACAAAAAATAAAACTAACGTCTACAAATAGAGCAAATAATAACCAATAATACCAACTAAATCATGTAATACATTCTCAAACAAAATAATTTCGAATAATATACAAGAAATCTACAATTTCAAGAAAAATATAGAAAAGTTGATAACCAACAACAAATATACACAATATAGACAAAATTTCTACAAATACAGAAAAATAAAAAATATGTATAGTCATGAGAATGAGAACAGGTGTTGTAACGTTAAAAAAAGAACGGATTGTAACTAATAAAATTTTACCTTCTCCAGTGACTGTTAGGGTATGATTTTAGGTGATTTTTGAACCTTCTTCTTTTTTGAAGGTTTGACAGAAGGAGAAACTTTGATTTTTTTTTTGCAGGTTTCGGGATAGCTTCTTCGACGAAATCATCATCACAAGCAATTTCTTTGCCCTTCCGCTTTACTGATTTAGTAGATGTCGAAGCTTCACCAGCATCCCTGTCATGCTTGAGTTTTGTTCGAGCTTCTACCCTAGCTTCACGAGAGAAAAGCTTGGACTTTGTCTGTGGTTTTGCATGTGCCGATTTTACTACTTTTTGGGGTGAATCCTGTGAGAAAACACCCAAATCAAAAGTAGGAATATCACCAACATTAGATTTTTTAGGGCTATTCTTCGGAACTCCTTTCTTCTTCATTGTAAGGGAAGGAAAATTTTAAGCTGTTACTGATTTTCGTAGGATTTTGAGCGAGAATTCAGAAAGATTGAGAGAGATTATAAAAAACTTTTGAACAAAAATGGAAGAGAACGTTAATGGAAGGAGAGAGTACAGAATCTTGGGGGTATGGACAGAGAAACGTGGGGGGAGTGGGATATGTACGTTAGCGAGATTATAGGAGTTAATTGATTCTCATTAAATTTCTAAAATGTATATAATTGATAAATTGTATATGCCTATATAATTAAATTGAAACTTCAGTAGGGAGGGTAACAAGGTTTCAAATAATGTATAGAAAGGTAAAAAGTCAAAAGGTTAGAGTGTTGTCTCCAAAGCCCACAAGTCAAGTATGGGCCATGGGCCTATTGATAGGTAAAAGTTGTGAAAGGTTGCATTTTTTAGCCACTTTTTAATTTTTTGCTGCTGTATGAAATATAATTGAAAAAAGATACCGTTATAATGTAAAGATAAATTTGAAAATAATTGCCTTGTTAAAGCACGAAGAAATTTCAGCATAATATGTTGGATATTTTATCCAAATGATGGATGCCACGAGTTTGATCGAGGAAATGCTAGTCATAACGAGTGATAAAAAATTCTGTGAATATAGAAGCGATAGAGGCTGAACATTTGAATAAGTAACCACAAGAACATTTGATCATAATCAGATACTTGAAAAAGAGCCACCATCAGCAACAACCTTTCATTAGAACCTAGTGCCAATGGTGGCACATCAATAAGACTTCACAATGGCAAGTCTTTCATTATTGTAGGAATGACACCATTTAGCCACTTTTAAGATTTTTGTTTAAAACATAGTTAGTATTTGCGGAGTATTTAAATTTGGACCACTTCACTGTTGGGCTTCTTCTTCTTCTTCTTCTTCTTTGTTGTTGTGCTGTTTCTTCATCTTATATAGGCCAAATCTTAATAAGAAGTTAAATATTGTTGGACGACACAGTAGTACCGAGATGGTTAAAGAGTTCTATCCATTGCATTGGTGATTAGCACACATCCAAACTATCCAAGCAAACAAAATACCAAACTCGAAAGAGGGACATATATAACAATATGATATCTAGATTTATGTAAAAAGCGAGAAACAAAATTATTTGATCACGACAAAGACCTTTTTTTTCACTGGTTTGAAGTTCAACTATTGCACTTTGAACTTTAGACCATGAAATTTGGCTATGGCAGTTTAAATTTTAGACCAAGTTTGAACTACGGCTATTGACACTTCAAACCCGAGATACAGGGGCGAAGCTACGTGCAACCAAGGGTGGTCAACTGACCACCCTTCGCCGGAAAATTATAGTCCGTATAAGGTAAAATATTACTTGTTATTGATAAAAAATAGACTTTGAACACCCTTACATAGCCCACTGGCAAAGGTTTGAACACCCTTGTTGAATTTCCTGATTTCGCCACTGCCGAGATATGAAGTTTTCCTATGAGTTTATGACAATTCAAACCCGAGATATGAAGTTTCCCTATGAGTTTATGACAATTCAAACTGTTATTGTTGCACTTCATATCCATTGTGTGAAGTTTTGAGCTGATATTATTGAACTTAAACCAGGGGCATAGCTAAGTGATGTAGTATGGGTTTAGGTAAACCCATGCTCCTCTCTAAACTATATATAATAATATTATATATATTTTTAAATTACTTAAATATAATATGTGCGCACAAGCTCAAAAATGTCCAATGGTGCAATGAATATTAGGTACACTTCTACAAGTGAAATCGACGGTTCAAATTTCACTTCTATCGGCCTTATTTTTGGCACTGAGTATATATTTATATATATGTGAAACTCACCAAAATTGCAAAAATAATATAATTTTCAACCGATAATTTCAAAAGTATTGTTGGTTCATTTCTTAATCTAACTTAAATAAGGAGGTATGAATGGGAAATGGAGGAAAAAGATTTGGAGAGAAACGAAAATTTTGAAGTATTCCTTTTATTAATGCACTTAGTCCCTCATAAAATGGAAAGAAAATCTTTGTGCTATATAAAGAAGCACATATTCTAGCTCTTAAAGAGTTGAGAAGAAGTGGTGCCTCGCGTCGCCGTCGTCGCTCGGCTCGGCCTTGGCTTAGGCTTAGGCTTTAGCTTAATTCGCGACAGTGATTTTCCTAACGGTCAGAGTCGCGCCTAACAGAAATTTAATTTTTGGCAAACAGTCTACCTTCTCATACATAGGAATAGCCTCATTTTTAAGAACCGAAAATCTGAAAATTCTCCCCTCTTCTGCATTTCTGCATTGTTTTTCCAAAAGCAAAACGTAAGTATCAGTGTGGTTTACTGTCATTTGTTGAGTTCGACGAAGTTCTGTACATAATAGTTGTTCCGTTCTATTGTGGGAGGAATTAATCCAATAACCTTGGACAATAGTGAGGAGATTAAATTCCTTAAGAAAACACAGTTTTCTGTTCGGCTCGAAACTCATATTCTTCTGATTATATTTCTGTTTTGTTTTATTTTGTATAAATTATTTTTTGAACACATATTACTAACAAAAAAAGACTAATGCTAAACCCGTCAAATATAATTCTAGCTCTTGCTCTTTATAGCGGTGCACACATTCTCGAGTTCTTGGATTGGCCACTGCTTCAAAATTATGAGAAAGAAGTTCAAAGTGAAGAAGATTTACAAAAAGAAAGGTAAAAGTTTCAATTATGTATTGTTTCACTGTACAAACCGTTTTTCCGATTTTAAAAGACCAATATATAGTACGTAACTTCGTATTGATCAAATGATCATTTTTGTCTGTAGGAAGCATGTTTGCAGCAATAGAAATAAATTTTCTTGTATAACAATACAACGCTAATTCTGATTAAAGGACAAGGACTGATTTTCATTGAAAAATGACTAAATTATGTTGAAATTATCCAAACTAAACAATCCTTTTGTCCGTCCGCCCAATGTTAGTAACGTTCTCTATTGAATGTTTCGTAAAGATAGTCCGTTTAGTTTGGACAAGTTGAAACTCCATTTCAACTTAATTATTTGAAACTATCCATTGTCATAAAGAAACTATTGCTCCTTATGCATCTGAACAAGTAACTGTTCTTGTGATGGAAGAACAGTATAAAAGGAGAAGCCATGAGTTGGGTTCCAAAATACAGAAAAACCTTCTTAATTACTACACTATCTAGTGAGGATTTCTGAAGACTCACCGGAAAAGTGAAGCCGGAGAAACTAACGCCGACGACACCGTAACAATGGCCGGAGGTATGTCCAATCTATATTTACGCTCTGCTCTGCTCTAACAGTTGGTATCAGAGCGATTGATTAGCCTCTGCCTTGTTAATTTCGGAATTTGCAAGTTATTCAAAAATGGCATCTTGTTTTTAGATCTGCGTTTTTGAAACTTTTGAAGCAAATTAATGGTATAAATTATACGAACACTGATTTCCTAGCATTTCTGTGACTCTAAATGTGATATTTGGTGTTGGATTCGTGAAAATGAATAGGGTCTGTAAATGGGTTTGAAACCGGGTCGAAAAAATCCGCTAGATGTTGGAGACGAAGTCGGTCTATTTGTGACTTTGTGCTGCTCTGCTGCTTGAAACGGTGTCGTTTTAGAAGGGTCAAAATTAAATTAAAATATTCTTTATTGTTGAAATCTAGTAGCTTTTGGACTCTGACGGAAATGGACCAAATATCAAACCTATTATAGTAGTTTTAATTAAATCAAACTGCCAACATGTTACCAACTAGCAGCAACGTCTCTGACCAAAACACTTGAACTATGTGCTAAATTATTTTATTATTGTATGTATATTGCATATGGTTTCTTACATACAAATACTGAGACATAATCTTATTGCATAACGTATATAGCAATAATATTGAATAAACTTTAGAATTAATGTATAGTGATCCACGTAAGTTTATTTAATTAAAATTTGGCCACAGCAACATTGATTAAATAGAATTATATAGTATTATGTTTAAGACACATAAGGAAATTATAGACATTAAATTATCTCTAAAGTTTTTGGAGTAATATCTAAATGATCTGTAATTTCTTTTTTGATTAGAGATTAGCTACAACATTTTTAGTCAATAAAATTTAAGAATAAGGATCGCATAAGGAAATTTAGACAATAAGCTTGTGATTAATTATGCACTATATAATAACTGATGAACCTTTCTTATATTTTGCATAGTTGATTAGGATAAAATATTGAATGCTATTTCATAGTTACCTTCATGAATTATAAATTAGAATTTAATAGTATTATCATAAAGATAGAATATCATTCTAGTAACAAATTAATAATTCTATCATAAAGAATGAATCTAATTGAATTAAAATTTTATAGATAAATTTTATGTCAGTAGATTCATTTACATGATTTGCGATGGTGAATCATGATATTTGTTTATTTGCTTCAAATTTATGTTAAGTATGTATATTTTTTACTGTTAGTCCCGCCAATATTGCTGTATATGTAAATAATAATTCTGCAAAATATAAGTATCGTAATGAAACAGTAATTAATTCGAGCCCACTGAATTCACAGTGTTTCCTTAAAGAATTTAATCCCCTCCTAGTACCCAAGGTAATGGATTATTTCCTCCCAGGATAGAACGAATCACACACAGGTGTAGCGGTACTTCAAACCCCAGTGTTTCAGCGAACACAAAGTTCAGTAGCAAATCACACTTACAGTTGCTTTGTTTGAAATAAAAATAATGCAGAATGAAAGGAGTAGAAATTCAGAAAATCGTATGGAAATGCTGAGAGGAAGGAGTGCAATGTATAGCCAAATCTGTTGAGCGTTTTCAGATTTTGTCTTGTGAATTGTGTGTCTTTCTTCAATAGCTGCTGCACATATATATAGCAGCCAGTGTTGAAAAAGAACAATCGTCCACCCTCCATGGTGGAGCAAGCATTAGCTTGTTTGTGGAGCAAGCACATTCATGGTGGGAAGAGCATTAGGCGGCTGCCTTGTGGTCAAAGAAAATATCTGTTACAAATGCGGATTACGTTAATATTTACTATTAACAAATAAATTTGGTTCAAAAAATTAATCAATCAATCATTTGACCGAAGCCGAAGCCGAAGCCGAAGCCGAAGTCGAAGCCGAGCCGAGCGAGCGACGACGACGACGGCGCGAGGCTTGCTTTCTTCTTAACTCTTTAAGAGTTACAAGAAGAGCAATTATATATATACCCACCAAAAATCTTTTCCTCTTCCAATATGGGACAATGTCTCATTGTCAAGAGGGGGAAACTTAAAATTTTACTCAAAAATTTTATTTTCCCTCCATTTCCCATTCACCCTCATTTTAAGACTATTTCATCTTAAAAAACAAAAAACCTCAACATTTACAGTAATGCAACCTGTGAACATTTATGATATCTGTGATATTCCTTAACTTAATTGTGAGAATTATAAGATTTGGAAGGAGAGAATTCTTCTTCACTTAGGGTGCATGGACATTGATTATGCTGTTAGGAAAGACGAACCACATATTACTGAAACCAGCACTCCAGGTGAAATTGTTCTTCATGAACAATAGGAGCGGTCTAACCGCTTGAGTGCCATGTTCATCAAGACTAAAATTATTGTTGGTATTCGTGGTTCTGTCGAACAGTATACCAATGTCAAGACGTTACTGAAGGCTATTGATGAATAATTTGAGACTTCAGATAAGGCATTTGCCAGCACCTTAATTATGAAATTCTCATCAATGAAGCTCAATAGTGTGAGAGGTTTGAGTGAGCAAATCATGAAAATGCAAGATTTAGCGGCTCAATTAAAAACTCTTGAGGTTGAACATTCTGAAATTTTTCTTGTGCACTATATATTGAACTCTCTTCTATAACAATATGCTCCCTTTAAGATCTTTTATAACACGCATAAAGGATAAATGGTCTATTAATGAACTTCTGACCATGTGTGTTCAAGAGGAGGGCCGATTGCTGATGGAAACATGAGAAAGTGCATTCATGGCTACTTAAGGAAAGAGGACACATCAAGCCAAGAAGAAGGGAAAAGGAAAGATACCCCTTGAAACTGACATCAATAAAGAATCAGTGTGTTTCTTGTGTAGAAAGAAGGGCCACTTGAAGAAGGATTGCATTAAATTTCAGAAATGGCTTGATTAGAAAGGTAATTCAATCTCTCTTGTAACTTATGAAGCTAATATAGCGGATGTTAATCATAACACATGGTGAATTGATTCTAGTTCTACAATCCATATTACAAATTCCTTGTAGGAATTAAGAAACCTGCGGAAGCCAGTGGGAGCTGAGCGAAGCATCTATTTTGGAAATAAAATGCAGTCGCATGTGGAGGCTATTGAGACATGTGTTTTAGTTCTTAGTAGTAGTTTCATTTTGAAATTAGAAAAGATCTTTTATGTTCCTAATTTTTCTAGGAATTTAATTTTAGTTTTAAGACTTGTACCCTTTGGTTATTCCTTCAATTTTTCAGAAAGTTATATCAATCTACTTTATAAATCTAAAGTTGTCGCTGATGGTGCATTGTCTGATAGTCTTTTCTCTCTTAATTTACAAAATGATTTCACTCATAATGTTATGCATGTTCAAGTTGGTACTAAATGATGTGTTATGAATGAAGATTCCTCTACTTTGTGGCATCTGAGATTATGACACATTTCCATAGATAGAATTAAGAGATCAGTGAATGATGGAGTACTTAGTGCTCTAAATTTTATTGGTTTTGGTACTTGTGTGGATTGCATTAAAGGCAAGCAGACCAACAAGTCAAAGAAAGGTGCCAAGAGAAGTTCAACCATATTAGAAATCATACATACTGATATATGTTGTCCAGACATGGATGCATATGGTTAGAAATACTTTATCATCTTTATAATGATCACTCACGGTACATGTATCTCTACATGCATCATAATAAGAGCGAAGCATGATGAGCACAAAACACACCACAAAATGATTGCTCTCTAGTCAAAGATAGTATAGTTAAAATATCGTCTCAACGGGGATTGATTTAAACAATGTTCGAATACTTTCTGGTTTATTTGATATTCAGGATGATAAATACTTGATTTTTGGTAATTAGTAAGTATAATTAACTACTAAATTAATATTACGACTAGTTAGACTAGATCGCAGAGAATGAGGGTTGAACTAAACTGTCTGATAATAATATGAGAAATAAGGGTCGCGACAAGATAGGTGTAGGATAGCTATTCGGGATTTAACTCTGGTTGAGTTCACTTCTAAGGTTCTAATAATTCTCACGAATTCACTCGATAATTAACTTAACTTAAGATCAAGACTCCTCTCTCGATTAAATCCGAACTCTACGAAATAAACTATTACGAAGCACTGTGAAAATATGTAAAAACACGTTAAGGAACTAGTCTTAAGGAAAACGTCTCTAGAATATTCTCCTAACTTAGTTTAATCAATAATTCAAAAAGCTCTCTCAGTTACTTAGAAGAATCACTAAATTAAACCAAATTAAATAATGCAAAGATAATCACCAATATTACTCTTTCGATTAAATAAACCAGTGAATAATTTCTTGATCAATTTAAAGCTCCATAAACGTATTCAAACAATTAAACTAGAGTTAAATCCACAAATATCAATCAAAATACCATATCCGTCAAAACCCTAGGGAATAATTTCTTCATATTTATGGAGTAGTTTACCTTAAGGTTTGACGTGATTTGGTGACTTGGTTGTTGTTTATGGATTTGACTACTGATTTAATCGAAAGAGAAACATCTTATTGAATATTATTGCTATGCTTTAGTTTATCTTGGTGATTCTTTGAAGTAATTGAGAGAACTTTTTGAGTTACCATTTAAATTAAGATTGAGAAATATTCGCAAAAAGTTTCTCTTAGTTCATTCCTACCAATAGATTCTTGCAAGTTTCACCGCACTTCACATTAGTTTATTTGAAAGATTCAGATTTAATCGAGAGAGGAGTCTGAATCGAAAGTATAAGCTAATCACCTATTGAATTCGTGAGAATCGATAGAACCTCAAGAGTGAAATATAACAGTATCATATCCAGAATAATAATCTTGCACCTATCATTTCAAAACTCTTATTTCTCACATTGATAAAAAACCAACTCTGTTAATATCTAGTTCTTTGCAGTCAATTGTCAATTGCTTTACTTTAGTAGTTAATCGTAGTCCGTAATCCTTCCAATCAAGTTTTGATAATTCTGAATAGCAGTTAAACCAGGAATTACTAAAGCATTGTTTAAATCCAATCCATGTAGATACGATACTCATACTATACTATGTTTGGCTAGTGAGCATTAATTTTGTGTTGTGTTTTGCGCTCGTCAAATTTTGGAGCCAATGTTGGGGATTGATAATTAATAGTGCTCAAAATAATGTTTGGGGCTAATTTGGGAATTAGATTTTTTTTTCTTATTTTTTTTTCTTTTTTATTTTTCTTTTGTTTTTGTTAGTTAACTTCTATCAAGATTTCTTTTGTAGTACCTGACAAATGCTAGAAAGAAAACTTGAAGAATTATTCTTGATATTGAACTCTAATTGTTGTTGAAGATGGAGTACAACCAGTATAAGAAAATGGTTGAAGAGTTAGCAACTGAACATTATCACAAGTCTGCTATTTATTTTAAATGTAGTGGAAATCATCTATGGGTTAATTGTCAAGCATGTAAATATTCTTCCTACGGTTTATCTTTTGAACAGTCTCACTCTATTTCTAATCCATATAGGTATGAGGTTTCATATGGGCACAATCTTAACTTTGTTTGGGATGAATACCCTTATTATGACTGGAATGAAAGCGAAGTGAGACAACCACCTCAAGAGGAGAATGGTAGTTTAGAAGAACTTATGTATAAGTTCATGCACAGTGTTGAAGAAAGGTTTATACAAAATGTTAAAGCCATTAAGAACCTAACAACGCAAGTGAGTGAAATAGTAAATATACTTTCAGAAAGTTTATTGCATTGTGATAGTGAATATATGGAGGAAGCACCCTATGAGAATGAGCCTACCCAAGAGGATGAGCATTTACAGAGAGAACTTCTCACTCTGCAAGAAGACTTTGATTCAATTGAGATGATTAAAGATGAGGGTTTGGTTGATTGTGAAGCAATAAAAGAAGAGTTCAAAGCCCCATCCACCTTTTCACATTTACAACATATACTGCAAGAGAATGAGAAACGATTGGTCTAGGACATAACAGAGGAATATTCTCATGACCTTTCTTCTTTGTTTTCTTATTCTAACATTAATCATGTGTATTTTATTTTTGGAGATTTACAAGAAGATGCATGTAGTGATCTTGTAAAAGAATCAGAAACACATTGAGAATCACCATGCAGGAATAATTTACCGCTCAAAAAGAGGCCAAGAAAGAAAAAAGAGGGTCTTGCAGATATCTTTAGAGGACATTGGCCTAATGGGCTCTATTAAGAATCCCAAAAAGCGGAAACGAAGATTAAATTCAGAATTAGGGGTGGAATTCATAAATTCTTGAAAACGTAAAAAATTCAGGGAAGTTTCATTTACCTCTTGCTTTTTACTTGTGTGTGATGGGGATATGCCACAATTTAAAGTGTGGGGTGGGGGATGTAAATATGTGTGTATATTGTTATTTTATTTTTGTGTTTTTTGTTGTTGTTTTGTTTGAAAAAAAAAAGATTTTTTTTTTACTTTTCCCAACGATGGATTTCCTCGACTATCTTCTTGAGGGATTAAAGTCGAGAAAAAAATGGTATCTTTTATTTTTGTTTTATTTTATTAGGTAGTGTAACAATCCCTCCTTGATTTTTCTTTATGCCACGGTTCTTTTCAAAGGGTTTTTACTTGAATCGGGTGTAGTTAACTTTTTTGTTTTATAGAAATAAAAAATCTTGAGTCATAGTGCTAACTTGAAGCAATCTTCCTTGACTGTGTACGCCTTCAGAGTGGTGAGTACCTTAGTTGTGACGCCTACACTCAGTTCTTGACTCGTGTATAAGTACCTTAATTTGTTTGATCTTGACCTTGCTTAACTGATTTGACTAGAGAGTCGGGATAGATCCGGCCCTGAGTGAGTTATGTGTCAATGTGTGAGTGAGGTTTGTGTTGATATTCCGTGCATGTCAGTTGATGTCTAGAACTTGCCACGTGTGTTTTGATGACGTCCATAACACACCTTGATAAGAGATATGATACAGTCGTATGCAATATAAATTACCCAACTATGAGAAAGGGTCGAATCCACGTGGAGTTATAAGGGGTGTTAAGAGTATATACTTGAAGAAAGCGAATGGATTAACTAAATTTGCACTAACACAATGAGTTTTGATTTCTACTTCTACTATTACTCTAATAATTGTAAGCTAAGTAAAAGAAACTAGAAATGAACGATTGTTTTTGGTGTTTTTTCAAATAGTTTAAAAGCCTAAGGATGTGACCATAACTTAGGTGTTCGCCTAATGGGTTAAATACGTTAATACTTGTTTTGTTGATTAGAGTGTATTATAGCTCTCAACTCTATATTGCCTACTTAATACCTCTCGGTCAAAGAGTGATTTTGCCCAATTTGGCTTTCTCAAGTCCAAATGGGTATCAAACAAAATAGTTGATATGAGCTCAAAACGAATTTTTACTATCTCTAGTTTGAACCCTTTAATTAGGCTAATCAAACTCTCAAGTGGCCCAATTCCTTGTTAGCCAAGTTATCCTATATTAGATCCCTCTTTCTCAAGTAGAGACTAAGTCAAAAAGGCATGAATCAATGTTTGCAACCATTGATTCTAAAATTGAAGCATGGAATAAATACTCAATCATAAACAAGCATTAAATTAAGTACCCACAAGGTTTACACACTAGGGTTGGGTTACAACCCTAGTAAAACTTTAGCTACTCATAGTGGGAATTGAAGAAAATAAAGAATAAAAATTAATTAAACTCATAATCAAAGATTAAATGATAAAATATAATATTTAAGCACTAATATAATCACAAACTTCCTAAAATGGCAAAAGGTAACGGCTACAACAGCTTTTGTTTTTCGAAATTTGACCTAAAATTGTGAAATTCGTCTATTTATAGTGGGCCAAAATTCACTGACAAATATGCCCCTCGGGAGGTTCGCAAATTTCTTTAGTTGGCAGGAGATGGGATTCTGCAGCCGCACATTTTTGGATTGCGGCTGCAAAGTATCTTCTGCGGCCGCACAATTCTTGTGCGGTCCGCACTTCAGCAAGGCGTCAGGACTTGGTCTTCTGCACACTCAATGAACTTGAAATTATTTGTCAGTGCAGGCCCTGTTTTTGCGGCCGCACAATTCATATGCAATCCACACATTTGTCAAAATCATATTGGGTTCTTTAGCTTAGTTTGCGACCGCAAATGGAATTCTGCGGTCCGCACTTTCTTCTGCGGACCACACTTCTTTGCTTTTGTGCCCTTTATTGCCTTATGATTCGGAACACTCCTTTTTGAGTCGGATTTCATCATGGGAGACCGAACTTCCAACATTCCTGTAATTTTCATAATTTTATTAGTTTCGGGAATATAAATCAATACTTTCGGACTAAAATAAAAGCAAAAAGATGCTAATAAGTAGTCAAAATCTCCACTTATCAACTCCCCCAAACTTAAGTATTTGCTTGTCCTCAAGCAAATAAATTAGTTCACACCTCCTAAAGTTAAGAGTCATTTCAGCGAGTCAAAGGTGAGCCATCCACTCATCAGTTGGGGCCAACAATTACCCACACTACTCATGCATTATCAACAAGGCGACAAGTCAAATATTCATGCACATATAGTTCTAATGTGACATTTGAGCTTCAAGAATTGACTTTACTCATCAAGGACTCTGGTTCTATCATGTAGGTCATGGTGGACTCCAAACTCTTTCTCCTCTACTTTTTATTTGCCAAACTCACTTAAGAAATTAGCACTAAATCTGAAGATTCATGAAAGGCTCACTCATCTCTCATAAGAGAATGTCACAAGTACGGCTTCAAGTACCATAGGCTTGCCCCTCATGTAGATCACCACTAATGTAAGCTCACTCGGTTTGAAATCAAGTCTTTCGGGATGTAATGAAGGCTTTTGGGTTAGGGTAGGATACCATATGGGTAAGTGGTTACACCTTTCCTTAAGCACTCTACACTTTCATTTCTTGTCTCACAATTTCCAATTCTTAGAGGCACTTTCTTTTCATTGGGGGCTAGAGAGACTTAACATCACTCTTTCTTGATCATTTCATTATTTTTCTCCCTTTTTGATTTCTCAATGTTTGGGATCATGACCTCTTTTTGAATTCATCAACCCTTCCACTTATTCACGTTTTGCATTTTTCTTTTTGTTCTTTTCTTTTCTTGCCTTCTCTTTTATAGAGATCATTTCTTTTCTCTTTTTGTGCCTTGATACCTTTTTTCAAATTCCTCATCTCTCCTCCAAACTTACGTTTTAAGCCATTTATTTCACAAGAGTGTTAAGGAAAGTCCGGGAGACAAGAGAGGGTCATGACAAAGTGGGTAACAACTTATAACATGGTTATCAAATGAGAAAGGCTAGAGGCTCAAAAAGGTTGACTAGGGATAACGACATTGGTTGGAAATAGAACGCTCAAACGTGCCAAGGAGAGCCTACAATCACTTCTCAAACCATGCAAAACTTAGGATTTCACCTTGAAACACATTCGGGGCAAGTTCTAGACCCTTCGCACAGATACTTGGACTAGCAACAATTCATCTCACCCCCACACAACTAGATTGTAAAAGTGTATAGCGTTGAGGACCCACAATGACCACATTCAATTTTAAAGATCATTATGGTCCAATTAAACCACTCGATGATTGCTAAAGTCAACTCAAGAGTCACAAAGCCACTGACTAGAGCTATTTCTTTCAAAAACCTTATCTCTAACCATAAACACGTAGTTAAGTGTGTTGGTACGAATTAAAGCATGGTTGACTTTTCGAGCATGACTTAATTAGGTCTTTTTATTCATTACTACTACTATTATTACCTAAACACAAAAACGGACCCATTTCCTTAAGAAAGGTGTCACGCCATCTATCGTTGGGACGAGTCACCCGGTTTACACAACAAATACCTTTGGAAAGAACCGTGGCGTTAAGAAAATCAAAGGCTTATTATCTACTAAAGCATAAAAAGAAGCTACTTAACAAAACAAAAACTAATATGGAAAAGATAAAGAAGCTAATAAGCAAAAACAAAGATAAAGAAGCTAATGAGCAAAGCTACTAAAGATAGAATAAATATACATAATAAGAGAGAGAGAGAGAGAAGATATATAAATACAAATAAGAAAAAGAAAAAGTATCATCAAAGTATTAAAGGCCAAATGTATCAAAGTGTGCCAAATGTGTCAAATAAACTCCACCCCCCTCTCCGAATAAAAGTAAGAATTGTCCCAAATGCTTAGTAAAATAAGAGTAAAAGAGGAAAGGGTGAAGAAAACTCCCTATGGCTCCTTGGACGTCTTTGTGTCCCCAGCAATGTCATCGCCCTCCAGATTAGCCAACTGGATCTCATCATCCTTGAGTCTAGGTGTGGCTGGGCTGGCGAACATCTCACGCACTGCCTCAGCAGTGTCGGCATCAAGGTCTGGCTCTTCAGACTGACCAGCTGGTGCTACCGGTGCAGATGGGGCTGAAGGATCTGGGGAAGACTCAGGACATGATTGTTGCCCCAGTTGTCGCTCCACCTGCTCAGCCAGCTAGGGGCGGGGTGCGGGCGGGTAGAGGTCGCCCTAGAGGGGGAGGCCAAGCCAAATTATATGCTCTTCCGAGTAGGACAGAGGCAATTGCTTCAAACTCAATCATTACAGGTATGGTTCCAGTTTACCATAGAGATGCATCAGTCTTATTTGATCTGAGATCCACTTATTCATATGTGTCATCTTACTTTACTCTGTATTTGGATGTATCTCGTGATTCTTTGAGTTCTCATGTTTATGTGTCCACGCCTGTGGGAGATTCTATTGTTGTTGATTGTGTGAATCAGTCATGTTTAGTTGTTATTGGTGGTTTTAAGACCAGAGTTGATATGTTGTTACTTAGTATGGCTGACTTTGATGTTATCTTGGGAATGGATTGGTTGTCTCCCTATCATGCTATTCTTGATTTTCACACTAAGTCTGTGACGTTGGCTATGCCAGGTTTACCATGATTAGAGTGGAGGGGTGCATTAGATTATGTTCCTAGCAGGGTTATCTTATTTCTAAAGGCTCGGCGGATGGTTGAGAAATGGTGTAATATTTATCTGGCCTTTGTGCGGGATGTCAGTGCTGATACTCCTACCGTGGAGTCAATTTCGGTAGTGAGAGACTTTTCTGATGTATTTCTAGCAGATCTTCCGGGCATGCCGCCCGAAAGGGATATCGATTTTTGTATTGACTTGTTGTCGGGCACTCAGCCTAGTTCTATTCCACCATATCGTATGGCCCCAGTGAAGCAGAAAGAGTTAAATGAGCAGTTGCAAGAGTTTCTTGTTAAGGGATTCATTCGGCCTAGTGTGTCGTCGTGAGGGTGCTCCGGTCTTGTTTGTGAAGAAGAATGATGGTTCTATGCGCATGTGTATTGATTATCGTCAGCTGAACAAGGTTAGAGTGAAGAACATGTATCCATTGCTACGCATTGATGACCTATTTGATCATCTATAGGGTGCCAGAGCGTTCTCCAAGCTTTATTTGCAGTCAAGTTATCATCAGCTGAAGATTCGGGATTCGGATATCCGAAGACTGCCTTTAGAACTTGGTATGGTTACTACGAGTTCCTCGTGATGTCATTTGGGCTTACTAACGCCCCAACAATATTTATGCACATGATGATTCTAGCTGTATCTTGGTTCATTCGTCATTGTGTTTATTGATGACATTTTGGTGTACTCCCACAGTCGGGAATATCATGAGCAGCATTTGAGGATCGTGCTCCAGACCTTCAGGGAGAAGAAGTTATATGCAAAGTTCTCAAAGTGTGAATTCTGGCTTGATTCGGTGGCGTTATTGGGTCATGTGTTGTCGAGTTAGGGGATCAAGGTAGATCCGAAGACGATTGAGGCGGTGTAGAGTTGGCCCGGACCGTCTTCAGCTACTGAGATCATGAGTTACCTTGGTTTGGCCGGGTATTATTTGATCGGTGGTGTTATTAGGTCATG